>NC_089824.1:68909773-69209773 GCF_035046505.1 Tiliqua scincoides
TTCAGGGTCCAATCCTATCCAATTTTCCAGTGCTGGTGCAGCCATGCCAGTGGGGTCTGCACTGCATCCTGTGGTGGGGAGGCAGTCAACAAAGGCCTCCTCAATGTATGGGAACATTTGTTCTCTTACCTCAGGGCTACATTACAGCTGCACCAGTGCTGAAAAGTTGGATAGGATTGGGCCCTCAAATAAGTGATCAGAATGAAGTTATTTAACTATTAAATGCACTTTCACAAAGGCTCAGGGCGTCCCTTTCATCCAATGCACAACTATTAACGCTTACAAACTAAGAACTGGAGAGTGCTATGTGTTCTAGCCCCCAAGCATCCTCAAGGGTCTGCTGGTGAAGCATTTTCTTAGGAAGAAAAACGCGAAACAGTATTTAAAGCTCTAGACCAGGGGTGCCCAAACCCCGGTCCAGGGGCCACTTGCGGCCCACAGGGGCTCCCAATCAGGCCCTCGGGGAGCCCCCAGTCTCCAGTGAGCCTCTGGCCCTCTGGAAACTTGCTGGAGCCTGTACTGGCCCAACGCAACTGCTCTCAGCATGAGGACAACTGCTTGACCTCTCACCTGAGCTTGGGACAAGGGCTCCCTCCACTACTTGCTGTTTCATGTCTGTGATGCAGCAGCAGCAGCAAAGGAAAGCCTGGCCTTGCTTTCTGCAAGGCCTTTTATAGGCCTTGAGCTACTGCAAGACCTTCATTCATTCATTCAAGTTCCATCTCTAATAAATTCATTTTTGTAAATTTATTCAAATTTTAAATGTAAATTAATTCTTTTTTTCCCTTGGCCCCCAACACAGTGTCAGAGAGATGATGTGGCCCTCCTGCCAAAATGTTTGGACACCTCTGCTCTAGACTCACCATTTTGATAGCTTGTGGAGAAAATCAGTTTGTATAATTTGAGATGAGACCATCATTGGGCAGGAGGTCTGGTCTAGAGGGTTGAGCCTCCATTTGCCTAAAGATAACATCCGAAGGTCACCAGTTCGAGGCCACCGGCACCGTGCGACCTTGAAGCAGCTGACAAGCTGAACCGAGCTATTCCATCTGCTCTGAGCGTTGGGAGGATGGAGGCCAGAAAGAAACAAGGATCATGATCAAGGATGGATCAAGAAAGAAACATCTGAATATTGTGGTTTCTTGAAAGATAGAAACCTTCTTTCAAATTGTAAAAATCCCTACGGGGATTTAAAATGCCTGCCTATGTAAACCGCCTTGAATAAAGTCTAAGGAGAAATCTGAGGACCAAGAAAGGCGATATAGAAATACCTGTATTATTATTATTATTATTATTATTGGAATACTTTGGCAGTTGTGTGGCTGGGGGAAGAGACCTTGTACATGCCTGTTCCATGAAGTTACATGTTTGCTATTGGCCATAAATTGCAATAACCTTAGATTTGACAAACAATGGAATGATGGCCAAAATTAAGGCTGATGTATATTTTACGCACCCTGCTTCTCTTTCTTAATTAGAATGTGATGCTTAGAAAGAAGAGACTGGAACATGTTACTTATTGATAAATATCCTTTGCAGCATGTCCTGTGCTTTCTCCCCTCCATAATTCATTTTCACTAGTCACCACCAAAATCTATATCCTTGCCATTTCCATTGTTCAGCATTGATTTTCAGCAGGCTTCAATAATCCTTTTATTGTCACCAGTTAATAATCCGTCACCACTTTCCTTTCAATTGCATGATTTTGTTGGTGCAGTGCATGGAAAAGAACACACATGAAGTTTGGTACTTTTTTTAAGTAGAGAACACATACTTCAAACGGTATTTAATCATAGAGTTGGAAAGTATTTACCATCGAGTCCAACCCCTTGCCAATACACACCAATCAATGGAGGAAATATTGCATCAGGTTTTCTGCCAGTTGTACACCTGTAGACCTGTTCTAGATCATAACTAGTAAAAGAAATAAGCAGAAACCGTATATTAATACTTGTTAATTTTTGTTCATTTTCTATATGTTGAAAAATTTCTCAAAATTAGTAATTCAGACTCACATGAACAATCGTGCTACTGTGTTCCATGTACAAGCATGATTTCTATTAAAGATATGCTACTGATTTCTGCATCTTTTTGGAGAATAGAACAGCATAGTAGATCTAAGATTGTGTGCTTCCATTCACATCTTTCATAATTTTATTGGGTCGCCTAAAGAAACTTGTACTGTAGTCGCAATAAGCTGCAGAAGAAGCAAGGCAGGAAAGTTCCATTTCACAAATTAACACTACAGACCTGCCCTTAAATAAATAATCTCATCTTCTGTAGATCTATGAGTTGGGCTAGTTCAGTAGAAAATTGTGAAGCTCTCCCAATTTTTCATTTGGGCATTTTACAGAACTAGAAGGAATACTACTACACAAGTGACCCCAGTTTGTATGCTTTGAATGTGTCATATCATGAAGTATTTTTTTGAATGATGACATTGACAGAATCAAGTTGGTCCTGTATTGAAATCTGAATTTCATTTTATTCTGTGTTACATCTTACTGAGAAGGATACTTCCAAAAGATGAATATACGAACATAAGATTAGAGCTCTGCTTGATCAGACTGAAGGCCCATCTAGTTATAGTTTTCCACAGTTGCCAAACAGGTGTCTTTGGAAAGCCCACGAGCAGGAGTTAAAAGCCACTGTACTTTGAACCCTTAGAGTATGACTAGCTGGCAAAACAAATTACAGTCAAACTAGTTGTACCCTACATGCATTATTAGTCCTTGCATGTTTGATTTTTAAAATAGTGTGTGTGGGGGGAGACCATAAACTGGGCCAAAACCACAGCTGTGGGTGGAGACTTTAGTACTTATCCCTGACATGGTTCCAATCCCTAACATAGTCCCTTCTGGGTGCTGTTTCTAATTGAAAAAATAACTTCTACAATGAAATGAAAACTGCTTTCCAATGAAAAACAGATTTCAAAGGAACTATGTTCAGGGTCAGAACTGCATTGGTGGGTTCAGTACTAAAGCCCCCAACCCTTCTGCTGTGGTTTTGGCCCTGTTTGTCACATAAAAACATGCATGCTACTTACTTTTAAAGCACCAAACATAGATGAACCACTTAGGGCGCAATCCTATCCTGCGCTGGAATCAGCAAGCTAAGAGGCTTGCGCTGTATCTAGCGCAGGATAGGGGCCTAAACTGGCTCAGCCAGAGGTAAAGGGAAAAGTTTCCCCTTACCTCCGGGTAAGGCACCCTGGCCCCTATGGGTCTCCGTCAGCATGGAGGCTTGTGTCCGCCTATGCGTGCTGGCCTTGCCGACTCCCGCGGAGGCACAAAAGTGCCTTATAGCACGTTTCTGACCCTCCTGGGCCAGTGCAAGGGACTTGTGCCAGTCCAAGGGTGCCTCTGGATTGCACCCTTAAGTGTTGAGAGTCAGTTTTAGTATAACCGCCATATTGCAGTTTTGGAAATCATAAATTTCATTTACAACAGACATACCAGAGGAGAGTGAAATCAGAGAAATTCATTGCTGTGTGGAAACAACTTCTAGATGTTTTCTAATTACGTACTAGTTTTTTGACTGGTTGTCAATGATATGCAATATAATTTTTGTTTGCTTTTCAATGGGTTATATTCAGTTGGTGGGAAATAGTTAGAGAGCTCTTACTTACATGGGCTGAATCTGTCTGTTTAAAATGGTACTTCTAAAACATTTGTTCCAGTCAAAATTCAAGAAATAGTATTTACTATTGGAAAAGGGACCTTTGGAAAAGGGACTTTTATGCTTGTGTTATACCAGTGGTTTCCAAACTTTTAGAGGCCCGAGAGGCTGCTGCCTGATTTATAAATGCCAATGGGTATGGCTATAATGGTGATTGGGCAGCGGTGTCCCCCACAAGAAACAGCTTGCTTAACCCTCAATGCACAAATCCTATTCTACCCTATCAGTTTCAGAAACCACCAAAAATGGGATCCCGGACCCAGTTTGGGAACTGCTTTCCTATACAATTGTCTCCATGATGGAATCAGGCAATCTGCAGATGAGTTATTATCATGCAGTATGTGAACCATCTCTGAAAATCTGTGTGCTTTCCCATGTCCAACATTCATTGGGCTGATCTGAAACTGTGACAACACACAGCTTCTGCCGTCACCTTTTAAAAGTCCACTTGCATAATTATTTTTAAAAAAGGCTGCTCTGACACAGATTTAAAACTGTAATAGAAACCCCTACAGTTATCTTTTCTTAATCATACCAAAATTGAGCCACTGATTTGCAATGAAAGGAATCCTAGAAATATCAAGGTGGAAAGAAACTTGTAGTTTTCCAAGATGCCACTACACCTGTGTCTGGGTTTTCATTATTGTATAATATTTTCAAGAAGGGACTTCTAAAAATTGCTGTGGCTGGGAAGCTCATGGTTTTGTTTTAAATTGGAGGGCAAAAAATGAAAGCAAAGTGAAAGGAGTGAGATAGAGAAAGGGATGGCTTATACACCATCTGCAGTGCTCATAATCGAACCCTTTATTGTCTAAGGTACATTAGACTGCAACACTGTAGAAAACCTGTTAAGGAAAAGAAACAGATTGATAGAGGTAGTAGAAAGTCTCTGTAACAGTCAGAAGATGGCTTAAAAAGTGTGTCATGCTACAAAATTATCAAGTTTCTTTCTTTTTTAAAAAAAAGGCTATTTGAAGCCCATACAACTAAATAAATAAGAACACAAATCATACTAAGCACTAGGGTCTAACTGAATTAACAAATCAATACAATATGGATGATAAAGGAAGAAATTACAAAGCTTGGGATTCACACGTGAAAACGGCTGGTCTTTAATGATGGCTCCCCCTCTCCATTCCCATTTCTTGTTTAATTAAGTGAAACTCTCATTTCTGTGCTATACACAGCATATAATTATTTAAACTGATTTCCCCTGCTGTTGTTCTTCATGTAGCTAAATTATGATTGTAAACTTTGCTGATTAGTACCCTGGTAATGGCAGTGACAGCACTTTCCTCTCTCGGTGTAAGACAGTCCTGAAGTAAACAGTCTCCAGGAAGAGCTTTTAAACTCAAAATATTAGCTGGGATCCTCCCATATCAGCTTGCAAGAAAACCCCACTCCCAAACATAATTTTCTTTTCTTTTTTTTTTAAGAAACAAACACCCAATCAACCAAACAAAAATAATTACAGCTGTACATGACACATGTAATCCTTTTGGAGCACAGAAGGGTTTTTAATAACTACAATACACAAATAGGCAAAGCAGCTACCTTTGTGCATCCTGAAATCCTCACCTGTTTACTTCAAACAAGGAAAATAAGGGCTTGATAAAGAAAAAAAAAAGTACTTGAGTGTGAATCCCAAATCCATCAATTGTTAATCAACACAAAAAAAGACCTGATTTTCAGGGGGGGGAGGAGAGGGGTACAGGGGATAGGAAGGGGAAGGAGTGTGGAATGTGTCTATGCAATTTTTTTGCAAAATAACTTCAAAAGAGAGCAGATTACAATCAATCACTTATATAGGCATTTACACAGACATTCTTAGCTACACCAGGATTACAGAGCACGCTGACATACAGCTGGTGTACGAGTCTGAGAAAAAATTACACACACGCAAATCCCAAACCAGCAAATTACATACGAATGTTACAACTGCATTACGTCAACCATCGCAAAGCAAGAACAGTCAAGTAATTTGCAACAAGTAGAATCCCAAATCAAATATAGACAAGATTAACAAAACAAAACAAAATTAGAACAGAAAAATTACATATTTAAAAAAATCTTTGTGTAAGAAGCCCATTTGCTACAAAAACAGCACTATCCCGTTATTGTAGAAAGTAAACGGTTGCTCTCAATCAGTATTAAAGGGTTAGCGCCATTTCTGTACATGTAAAATTATTGCTTTTTTTTGAAAAATATATTTAGCATGCTAGTTTTTATTAAAAAATCCACGTCCTGCCTTTACAAAAATGTTACAATTAAAAAAAGAATCTAGTAAAGCTTTTTTATTTGTTTTGCAAAACATTTTTTCACAGGACATATTTTTTTCTTTCAAGGCAGCATTTTTTTTTGATGATGCATAAAATTATATATGTGCAAAATCTGAAACTTTGAATTATTACCATCACACATAGTGTCACAGCAATAAAGGAAAAAAAAAATATTTATACCTGTGGAATACATTTTTTCTTTTAACAAACTGCGGACACTGCATGGTTAAGAACCTGCCACCCTGACCCCTACCTTGAAACTTGCATTTAAAACAGTTACTGTAGAAGAGGTATATAAAGCTTCCTTTCTCTCCCCCTCAGCCCAGTGATTACCATGTACAAGACATGACACATTAGATGAACACTGACCTGCCACCACAAAAGAAGTTATTCATTTTTTCTTTTCAAAATGTCACCAGGGCTCAGAAAGGGTAACTGGCTTGCTGCACAAAAATACAGGCACATACAGTACCCTAAGGGCCTAGGTCTGCCTGAGCATCTTTTTTTTTCCTCCTTTCTATTAAAAGCATATAAATCAGCAGCTTTAGATAGCTGAATGGAATATTTTACCTTTTTTTGTTAATTTTAAAGCATGCACATTTCCTTTGTGATCAGACAGTAGTGCTGTGAAAGAAAAGCAAAGAACCAAACAAATAGAAAGGCCCTGAGAATAAAAAACACAGAAGCCTGTTTTTGTTTTGTTTTTTTCAAATCCTTAGTGTTTGACTAGCTGTTTTCTTTCTGAAGTAAGAAGAGAAGCATTTTCTTAAGAAGTGTTTCAGTTTCCATATTCACATACTATTAATGGTGTGCAGTCAAGGATAAGCCCAAGTGGTCCCCAACCTATCATGAAACAACCCCACTGCAGAATGATGGGTTCTCTCTGTCTCTCTCTCTCACTAGTCCCTTCCGTCCTTCATCAAGCCTGGCTTTCACAGCTCTGAATGACTCCTCCATTTTGTTTTCTTTCTTCCTTTTTGTGTTTGTTTGTAAGAGTTGTTTGTTCCACCATGACAACCAATGGCAGTTTCATTCATCATTCCTTCCCATATTCCCAAATCCACCCGGGTTTTTTATTATTATTATTATTATTTATTATTATTATTATTTTAAACATATCAAACAAGCCATCACAACCATGAGGGAGGTTTTTGTTGCAGTGCTGCCCTCCAAATCATATAAAGTTTAATTTTTTTTCCAGTGTCTAAAAAAGTTATCTTGATTAATATAGATGCCTTGTGCTGCTACAGCGCCTGCTAACTCCACTGTTTATTATAAACGAAATAAGGAACCGTGGGGACTGATTAGTACGTCAATTTGTATATATCTTGCGTAGCTTCTTCATTTATTTTAAAATGATTAACAGTTCAGAGGCATCGCTCTTCTAGCAAAGCACAGAGCACGGGTCTCACTATAACACAGTTGCTCCAGGGACCGGATGGTTTGCAAGGAGCTTTTCCAGCTGTTCTTCCATGGGGTTGTCAGAATAATTATTCGGAGGCTGTTGAAACCGTCGGTCAGGATACTGGCTGTTGTCAAAGGGTACCCGATGTACACACTGGACATGTGTTTTTAGGTTCCCTTTCTGAGAGGCACTGTATGAACAATATCTGCATTGGAATGGTCTCTCACCTAAATGGGGAAAAAAAGGACAAAATGGGAAAGCGGGGGAGGGGGAGAGAAAGCAGCTGATTATTATTCTTATCTCCTAGTGACAGGTTTTACTCCAGCTTCCCTTTCTAGGCTAGAACAGCTGAGCAATCGTACATTTTTACTGGCCACAGCTATCTTTTTATTAGCATTATGCCCATTAACTTTGACCTAATACATCACAAAGAGTTATTTTTAATCATCTCCTATGAGAGCACAGCACGTCAAGTTCATATAAACTCTGTGACATACCAGAATAGCAAATAATAGTGACTGAAGGAGCATTTAAGAAAAGGTTAAGAATGGCTAGAAGAAGGAGAAAAAGTATGAGGGGGAAGAGGCAAAAAATTTTATAGCAACTGAGGGGATTTATAACTGAATGATAGAGTATACTTTAAATTGATTTTGGTAGCTGTACTGGATTAAAGTTCATGGGAACGATATGGTGAACTACATCCAGGGACCCAACACATCCCAAAGCTACTCCTTCAGCCTATAGATACACAGGTGGACACAGTCCTAGAGGAAGACATTGGCATCCTTCCCTTGACCCATTAAAAATGTGATCCTAAACACCTAAACACAAAACATTAGGTTTTTGTGAGGTCATTCGTTAAATGATGCAGGGGGATTGGGACAGAACAAGCCAAAAACATGTTAGGGAGTGGGAGGGCATCAGGGCCCCCTTGCAGGGTCCCAGATGCTATTTTATAAGAATAGGTTTTCTGTGGAAGAATGTTATCAATTCAAATTATCACCAGGCACTGGGGCAAAGTACTAAGAAACCCTGTCCCCACTCTGCAGCTTCAATTCCAGCATTTCTCAAACTGTGGGTCAGGACCCACCAGGTGGACTGCGAGCCAATTAGCACAGCTGCCATTGAAAATACAGAACTGAAACTACATGGTACAGAGCCGCTGAGCACAGTGGGCTCCCAGAGGGAAAGAGACATGGGTGCTTTCAGCTGAATAGGTGGGAAGAAGGGATGCTGGAAGGGGGGGGAGGACTGTGTGGCTGCAGAAGGATCCAAGCCTGTGTTCCACTTTGACTTCTGAGCTGGAATGTTTGAATTCCGAGCTATGCAAAATGACAGCACAAGTGTGCTGTGTCATGGGATCTTTGGCTGATCACGGCTTAGGTTTGAAGCCTAAACTGATGCTGTCACTTCTGGCCTTGACATCATTTCCAGGTTAGTGACATCACTAAAATGTTTGAGAACCACTGCACTATACTATACTATCACAGTATAGTATCCATGGTCATTAAGGGTCCATGCTTGGCAGCCATAGCGAAATCTGAATGTACAAGGTAGTGTACTCATTGACCATATGACAAGAAAAGAACGACCATGCCCTAGGCTGTGAGGTTTTAGAAGAGTCTAAAGGAAGCAGGATAAGCCCACCCCAGTGCTTCACAATCTTCTGGGGTCCGCTATGCCCCTGCATGCTGCACTAGTAATGTGTGGCTCCCAGAAGTAACTAGCAATGATGTAATCGCCAGTCACTTCTGGGTTCTGAGAATTGCATGCTGCGTCAAACAGTAGTAAGGAGGGCAGGGCAGGCGGGACGGCTTTCCCCAGTGTGCAGTTTCTGTGCACGGGAGCTTTTCCTGCTGCAACAAGTCTCCAACTACTGTTTGGAGTGGAGTGGAGCAGCTGTTTGGAGTGGTCTTCCTGTCAGGGCAGACGGCTTGTGACACTCCACTAAGTGTCTTGTGATGCCCCAGGATGTTGCTACACACAGTCTGGGAACTGCTGGCCTACACGCTACACAGCAATTCTGTGATCATTACACTCAAGCAAGGACCCCTACCTGAGCTGCAGGTCCTGCTGAGTTGCTCACATACTTAACAAAGAAAGCTAAGACTACCTTTTTGACTCTAATAGGGCGGAGGAAGAAGAGGAAACAAGCCTCAATTAACAAGATGGTATCCTGCTCCTATGAACAGAACCAACTTGATTCAGATGTGCAAGTAGCTGTGTGGACAACTGGTTGAATTGATGGTACAGGCGATGTTCCATGGACGGTTCCAGTTATTTTTCATCATAAACTCATGCACCATAGAATTTGCATTCAAATCCAACTGGAACCATGTGGGAAGTTCAAATGACTTGTTGCATGGGGCATCCCCCACACGGTTGTGGCTCAAATGGCAACCTGCACAGCTGCTTGCATATGTCAATCAGGCTCTGTTCTTGAGATGGCTATCTCTACCAAATAAGCCTTCCTCTTGGAGGAACAGAATGTCCTGTGATGTCATCATGTGAAGACAAAATAAATGCAAATAAAGTACCTCTTGTGAAATAGACATTCATGTAATGATCAAACCATTCCTGGTTTGGGAGCTCCAAAGGAAGAGAGCAGCACAACTTTTTCCAAATGAAAAAGCTTTGACCAATTTCAAGAAGCAAAGTTACCAGGCTGTAAAAAGCACGGAAGCTATTCTAGACCAGTGTGAACCTCAGCATGAACCTCATGAATAAATGGGAGCCTACAGCTCCTAGGCAATGGCATTCCAAGCCCCACTGTCTCAACAATGTGGCTTAGAATCTGACGGCTAAAACTGCATGGCAAGTTGCATCTTGCATTCATACATTGACCTTAAGCTAAAGCCTTGGTGAAGGGAAACAGAACATTTTTAATTAACGCAACATAAGACACAACACCCATGTACAAATATTCCCAGCAAATTTCAAACTGTGCCTATGGCAGTCCTGGAAAACGTGAGAGAAGAGCCAGCATTGCTCGACACAATGTATTACGTATCTCTCCTTTGTTAATAGATTTAGAAAAATCTTAATTAAAGCTGGCCCAAGATTCATGACATTTACCAGTCAAAGTCCGCTGTGAGTTGGAAAGATTTGCAACAAAATTAAAGGGGGGGGATGGGGGAAATCTGCTGTGCAGGCTGCAGTATATTTGAAATGTAGGAAACGGTAACTGAATGAGAGATGTGATAAAACTTCTTTAGTTGGATGCTGGGTTTCTTGCAGTAAACTAAGAAAGATGTCTTATATTTTTGCACGGCTACATCATGCCTAAGAGATAGATACATAATTCCAAGAAGAGCCATTAATCATAAAAACAAAAACCACCCTGCATGCATACATACTCACAGCCCAATCCTAGTCACTTTTCCTGTGCCGGTGCAGCCATAGGAACATAAGAACAGCCCCACTGGATCAGGCCATAGGCCCATCTAGTCCAGCTTCCTGTATCTCACAATGGCCCACCAAATGCCCCAGGGAGCACACCAGATAACCTCATCCTGGTGCCCAATGGGGTGTGCACAGCATCCTGTGTTGGGGGGGCAGTCACAGAGGCCTCATCAAGGTGTGGGAACATTTGTTTCCTTATCTCGGGGCTGCACTGTGGTTGCAGCGATGCTGGAAAGTTGGATAGGATTGGGCCCTCACTCACTCACTAACTTGTACTTAGGTTACAGGTTCACTTGGGAACATGACAAGGCTCCTGTGTGGTGAGAGGGGAAAGTAATAGTTCACTTGAATTTATCTGGGTAAAAAAATTTTTTTAAAAAGGTGGGTGGAAGAACCTTGGCTTGAGGGTGTAATTAGGGTACGGATGTGGGACAGTCATCATAATCAGAGATTTCATGGGAAGAGTTGCCCTACAGATCCCGTTGTAATCCATCCACAGTGGGGAATCACACATTGCAGAGAAACATGAAAGGGGTTATCACTATCCCCAAAAATAAAAGACTAAAGAGAAGGCCAGAGGCTGAGGCATGAAGTAGGAGGGGGCGAAACTTTTCTTTAAGCAGACCAAACTAGCAGAATTCTCGCTGGGCACAGCACTGGAGGAGAGAGCCATAGCTAAGAGCCAGATTTTCCCACGCTGATGCTATTAAATGGGAACATAGCCCCCTGTGCTAAATTAGAATATGCAATTACCTTGCGAATGTTCCATTTCATATGGGAAAGTGCTAAGAAGGCACAAGGGTGGAAAACTCTAAAAAGAAAGTATGAAGAGAAGTTTCTCCATTACGTGCCAAAATAGACGAAGTGCAGCCATTAAAGATGGGAGCTAAGGAGACACTAAAGCTCCACTAAGATAGAAAGATTCCAGCTAACCAAGGTCTGTCTTAACCAGTTTCAAACCAATTGACCAAATCAATTCTTTGATTACATGCTTACAAAAGCTGCCTGCACATATTCACACACTTTTTCTCAAACCAAATAAAAATACCTCAGACCAATATACAGGTTTTTTTTTTCTTGCTAAAAGAAGGTAGAAAGCTACTGTTGGCATAGCAGTCCTTCCAAGTATGGTTTATCATAGCTGCCTGCGGGACATAAAAGGTTGCCATAAATTCCTTCTGCAGTCCAGCCTACACAATTGCACTGGTATATCAAGAGGCGAGTTGAATGGTGCCTTGTGTCATTTTATTTGTGAGGAAGAAATTATCATGGATTACAAGATTAGAGGTGGAAGCCAGAACCTTTTTGGGACTCCAAAGATTTGCAAGAATCCCAAGTATCTAAAGCCGTTTGTCATACGGTGTGAGGATCTGTAACTCAACAGGAATAAGTCAAATATTTCACTAGGCACACCAAGTTCATTTTTGGGATACAAGCCCATGGGGTCACCGTGTCCTTGTGAACCTTCCAGAAGCAGGGCCAAGACACTTTGGTGCCTCACAGCCCAATCCTCCGCCCAGGTAGCACCACTCATGCGCATGCTGCCCAGACAACGGCTGTCACAAACATATGGGGCACATTGGGGCACCAGGAAAGGAGAGGCGCATGCAGGAAGACAGTGCTGGCCTCCAAGCCTGCTGGAACATGCTGGCTGCTTGCGAGCAATGAGTGCTCTGCCGTTCAGAGGGAAGGTTTACCTGGACAGGGGGAAGGCAGGGGTGGGGAACTGGGTGGGAGGCAGGCAACCCGGGGGCAGTTCAGGCTCAAGAGAGGGCAGGGACGGTGGCAGAGGCTATCACCTAATCCCATCCCTGCTTCCACACCTGAAAGTAGCCTGTGAAGTAGTAGTGAAATTGCTGGTGCAGATCTGAGTAGGGGCTACAAGAGTGCTACACAGGGTAAGGGAACCAGTACCCCACAGGAAGCAGTGGTGGCCACAGGACTGAGTCCTCAATCATATTAACCAAGAGCTGTGGCATTGGATTTATTGCAGTGACACGGAGGATGTAGGAAAGGGACTGTAACTCAGTGGTAGAGCACACCTTCTGGATAGACAAGACTCCAGGTACAATCTCTGGTTTCTCTAAAACTCTGGAGACCTACTGCCAGTCAGCGTCAACAAAACAGAACTAGATGGACTAATGGTCGAGTTGGTATGAGGCAGTTTTCTACATAAGCTAGAATGCTGGAGTCCATCTCCTAGATTACACATTGCTTCATTGCCAAACAGGGAGTGCTGCTTGGACATTCCAGATATCCCTGGTAGCCTGCAATCCCTGTTAATGGAGAATCACTCAAACCCTCAATTTGCTATGAACAAACCTGTAATCTGAATCAATTCTAGATTGGATAAAAAGGTTGAGGGACTTGGCACTGAAAAGGAATCACTGGTGATAAAAAGGGAGATTTTCAGGCCAATTCTGTTCCGGCTTTATGCTTGATCAAGATCCACCAGTCTAAAGCTGGAATGGCAGAAACTGCAGCAACCCCATTCTGCGGCTCACTACCAATGGCATGGGAGCTGGTAAAGCCTGCACAGTGGACCACAGAACCGCCAATGGAGGGGGTAGGTCAGCAGCAGAAGTGGTATGGGAGAGGATCGGGGTTAGAAGCAGGCTGGGGCAAGAACTTCAGGGGCAAGAAGGGGAGAATTTCAGCAGCAGCCATCCATGTCAAGATCCTATCTTCCCTTCCCAGCCAAGACCTGCCTCTACTAGTCTCCCTGGACTTATGCCAGCAAAACAGCTGGCCTAGGTCTGTGGAGATTCATTGGAGACCAAGGATAGGGAAGTAAAAAACTTCTTTACTTTCCTCTCCTGGGCTTTCTTCTCCCCCCCCCCCCCGAGTCCATAGCATGCAGCATATACTGCATGGTCTAGTGGAGGACAGGATTGGGCTCTCTGTTAAATTTTGGTACTAAAGATATCTCTACACTTGCCTAAATACAAATATTTAGTTATTGCATTATGATTTTTAGATGGAAATAACTTATTTTTGAATTTTTATTCAGAATTGTTGAATTTTTGTTTAACAATCGGTTCTGTAAACCAGTTGTTCTCAAACTGGTGGGTCACAACCCACCAACTGGAGAACCACTGCCTCTTTCCCTTTAAGGAGCAAGGACAGGGAGAAAGCAGCAACACAATTCTTGCTTGTAGAAAGCAAAAAAAGCCATCACAACCCACTTCCAGTTTTGTGATTGCAACCCAGAAGTGGGTCACAATCCCTTTTTTTTTTGCTTTCTACAAGCCACAAGGAGCCCTGCAAAGGGCTCTATGGGGCTCCCCACAACTCCCCCAGACCTCAGCACCAGGTAAGTTATGTTTTAAAAGCCCTCTCATCCGTCACAGCAGTACGATCCTGAGGATCACATTGCTGCCATTCTCCCCACCCCTGCAAAGACTTACTTTCAGGCTCAAACTCCAAGTGAGTTTGAGAACCAGTGTTCTAAACCGTTATTACAAAAAATGTATAATGCAATGACAATTAGGAAATGTTTGTATGAATACTTCTAGTTGCATTTCTTTTCCATTCATATTGTCTGTCTTTCTTTGTGAGTTTCACCCACATATACAGTTCTCCTAGGATTACTACTCCTTATTTAAATGTTTTTAAAAAAACAGCACCCAGCCCTTATAATGGGCAATTTTACCCACACACTATGTGCAGTGTGGAATAAAAAGGTCATGAAATCTCCATAGCTTTGGTCCCCAAAGTCAGAAACAATTCTCTCTTCTCCCCCTTCAAGAAATCTGCAGAAGAAATTAGTTAGGCTGCTAGGTAGATATATGCAAATTCATCTTAATTTTTAAAAAGCTGTGATAATTAAAGAGTGAGCAGGTGAATGGGTAGACATGTGCATTTTCAGCTAAAAATTAAAGGTTGCTGGGATGTGGTTCTGCTCTGGCTAAACAGGTTTGAGTATCATCAGTGAGGTAAAAGATACAAGCATAGCACTCCTATTCAAACACAAACTACCTGTTTCTTGTTTGTACTAGAATATTCATAGCTGTGAAGGATACAAATTAGATTGCCATTTATTTGTTCATTACACAATATTTTGATTAATAGAATTCTTGCAGTCCACAGAACTATTTAAAAATAACGTTTGCAATAATCAAAAATAAACTATTAGTCATGGGATTAAAAAAACTGAAAGAAACATGTTTTATTCTATGTGTCAGTGAAATGTCATAAATAGGGCTTTTAGTTGAAGATATTGAAGTTGGTACAGTTTCATTATATTTTTGATTGGAATTTGATTCCTTACTACATCAGATACACTGGCACAACACTGTGAGGGGAAAAATTGTCAAAAATAAGATTTAGTAGTAGTATTTGCTGCATTTTCTCTTTGATCTCATTTTTCTGTTCTCACTTGAATACACAGAGGTTTGGGTGTATTGTAAAACATGTTCATTTCTACAACTAGCATTTGAAAAAAAACACCTTTATTTTAGAATATGGGCAGCCTAATCCTAACTTGCCTTGGAGCAGGCAGGCCAACAGCCTGGTCTGCAATCAGAGCAGGGTGGGGTCAGGTTGCAGTGCAACTCAGAGTAAGGGGAATTCGTTACCCTTACCCCGTGTTATGCAGCAGCCACCCTTATGGGACTACTCGGATCTGCGTCACCTAAATCGTTGGCGCAGATGCAAGAAGCCAAGTGTAAGGCTGGGCCGCTTGGAAGGGAGATTAGGATCCGGTCTAAGTGCTGGATCCTGGTCCTGCCCCCCTCCCAGACTCAGTCCTCCGACCAGCCGCTCACCTTCCCCCTGCCCTGGAACACCTCTGAAATGCCCTCCCCCTGCCCTCCCCAGACCCTCACACCAGCAGGAACGCATCTTGGGATGGCATGTGGAGGTACCGTGCCGACTCTCCCAGTGGCACAGAAGTGCCTCATAGCTGTTAGGATTAAGCTGTTTACTGTTAATACAGTCATGTGCCGCTTAACAACAGGGATGTGGACCGGATGTGGAGGGCTTGACGCTATGCGAAGCCTCCAAAGGTGAGGGAAAGCTCCACTCTCCTTGCTCTGGAGGCTTTTCTGCAAGGCTCAGAATGCCGGAATCACAAGAGAGACAAAACTTCCAGTTTGCTCCAGGAAACCAGATATCACGTCTCTCGTGTGATTGGGGTATTCTGAGCCTTGCAGAGGCAGTGCAGGGAGGGTCAGAAAAGCCTCTGAAGGTGAGTGGAGCAGAACTCCCCTCATCTTCGGAGCCTTGGGGGCAAAACCTCCTGGCCAGTGACAACTGTCGCATGTGCAACCTGTCACTGGCCGGAAAGTCATTAAGGGGCTTTTAGGCAGACAATGTATATTGTGAATTTTTTTTCCATCCCACTGAAAGGATCTTTGAGAGCTATATTACTTGCTTTTTAATTACTACGAATGTCCACACAGTATATTCACTTGTGGGACCACCTCCACAGCAGCACCAATTTTGGTATTCAACATGTGGGTTTCTGGAAAAAGTGTCTTTGACAGCTAGCGAGGACTGAGGAGGAAAAGCAAAGCTTAATACCCCCAATCCAGAGCCTGCATACATCTTATGGAGGGAGCAGCTTTTTCACCTCAAATCCTTAGTTCTGTCCCTTCCACTGAGGTGAATGGCAAAAACTGGTGTTCTGGAAGTCCATGTTACTCAGTCCAGTCTCAGTTTTTAATAATTATGTGTACTGTACAGAACTGTACAGGCTGCCAAGTGCTTCAAGCCTTATGCTTATTAAAGCGGTTTAGCTATAGTCACATTGCAAACCAAGGCAGAGAACTTTGAATGCACAATCTGTTTTCTCCCAATAATTTAATGTTGGGGAGGGCTGCAGTGAGAGTCAGTCTCTTTTTCACTCCATCTCTGGACATTTTCACACAAGATATTAAAAATGTCTTTGAACCTCCCAAATACTATTTGTATACACTTGTGGCTGCTGTTAATGCAAAATAGACTGAGGGTAGGCATTTTTACATCAAAGGTACATTCAAGCCACTATGACACCTGAAAATTGGAATTCTCACTGTTTGACCCTGCAATGGTAAGAAAAAATTTTCTCACTTCCCCCCCCCCTTATTTACAGACATTTAAATGGCGACCCCGGTATCCATGGATTTCAGTATCCACAGGGTGGATACCCTGTGGAACCTTGTGGATACTGTGGTCACGCTGTACTCGTTTCCAAGGATATTATGCATTTCAATCCTTCTTACTCTGATCCTATCCGATTCCTGACATTAAGTATAAATCCTGACATTAAGTATAAATCTACCTCGTCTAAGTACTTCCAACCATTACAAGGTAAATGAATATACAGTCATGCATATGCAACAGGAATGTGAACCGGAACACCTGTTGCCAAGTGAGGCTTGATGCAAAGTGAAGCCTCCAAAGATGAGGGAAGCTGTGCTTCCCTTGCCTCTGGAGGCTTTTCTGAGCCTCAGAGAGGCAGCACACATCTGTGCGCTGCTTCTCTGGGGCTCCGAATGCCAGAATCATCCAAGAGACTTGACTTCCGGTTTTCCAAGGAAACTGGAAGTTGAGTCTCTCGTGCAATTTGGGCATTCTGAGCCTCAGAGGCAGCGTGCAGATCTCCAAGGCTCAGAGAAGCCTTGGAGGTGTGTGCAGGAACCAGAGGCTGCATCACATATGCGGCCTGTCGCTGTTTGGAGTGTTGCAAAGTGGTACTTACCTGTTTTAGGTTTATTACAAACGAGTAATATGGGTTTGGATGTTTAAAACCTGATCTTTAAATAGGACTTTTTGGCCATTTGGGCACAATTTTAAACTACTACAGATAATTATCTAATTAGATGACAATAAACTTTTCCAAAGATTCAGTGAAACTTTCATAACACTGCAATCCTATGCATACTCATCTGGAATTAAGTCCCACTGAACTAAGTGGGGCTTACTTCTAAGTAGACATGCATGAGATTGCACTGGAAGTAATTAATTTATATGATTTGACAAAATTGTCAGTCATTTGCAGATCTCGCTGAATGGAGGCTCTTTCATTCTGAAAATTGTACCTTTAACTGTATCTAGAGCGGGCCAAAAATGTTAGCCACTCAAGCCTAAGATTTGGCATGTACGTTGTTATCTTACATTCTTAAATATGATCACAATTCTACCTGCAATGTTAAGAACCATCAGAACAGCCTTATTCTGCATTAAAAATGAATTGATCAAAAATTGTCTCTTCAGAATGTTGTGACACAATTTGTAAAAATGCAAAGTTTATTATTGTTGCAAAAATAATTTCAATTCTTCTAAAACTTTTAGAATTATTTGGCATGGAAAAGTCTGGAAATTCAGACAGTATTGCAAACATTATTCCAGCATCTTGAATAGTTCTTTCTCCAATTAAGAGAACAAAATTTATCACAGAAAAACAATGGTGTTACCAGAGTGCTAGAGGCACTGAGATCCCTTCCTCATCTCTGAGAATGAACCAGAAGAAAGTGAGACTGAGGATAGAGTGCACTGTTGTTTACAGTAGTGATAAATACAACAGTAGACACAATTAATGTTTGCAATTTAATTAACAACAACACTGGCAATCCAGCAGAAACGTAATGTAAAATGAAAGTAAAGCTGCGAAAAGAGATATAGAACTCAGCCACCTAGAATGTTTGCAAAAAAGAACAAAACCACCCTGTGATACAAGCACATCTTGGACCTGTCCAAGAAGCTACTGCCTTACTGCTTTCAGGAGAAACTAACCTAACACTGACCCCACCCACAACGCTAAGGTATGTTTTTACAAACTCTATTCTTTCCTCAGCTTTGGAAGAGTTGTAATCCTACAAGACACAATTATACATGTTAACTCTTACTGAGATAATGATAGGTGAGTTACTGTGCTCTGCTTCAAATGCCACTTTTTCCAACATGAAATTAAAGCGAATGAACAAATGTATTTCGTATGCTGCATGCCCATGTAAACATCACGCAAGTGGTTAAGTGATAAGCTCAGATCCTGATTTGGTGTGCCAGCCTTTGTCAAAGCTCTGTCAAGCATGTTATTCTTGCATATACAATGGGAGGTATACAATGTCCACAGGTGCAACAGCTTGATCCTTGGTATGCAGTCTACCAAGAGCTACTGCCACATTGAAATTTATGGAGAATGTTTAGAGGTAGTGCTTGATGAATCACTCAACTAGACTAAAATCCTGAAGTCTTGTGTAGTACTGCCTGCACCGGGGTTGGATTTTATTTCAGTGCTCATAAAGGATCACATTGAGAACTTGGAATAGCAACTGAACTCGTTTGCACTAGATCATTAGGTCCATGCTATGCATGGATGGGTGGGTGAGAACCAGGAGGACTAGAACTGACTGGTAATAAAAATGAAACTGAAAACACCAGGGAGGAAGAAGAAGTAAGACATGTAACATTCAGGACAGCTCTCAGCATTAGTGAGAATAAGGAAATTTGAGAAATGTAGAGCCAGGTGCTTGTCAAGAGAGGAAAACGGTCTGCATTGAAAACAGGAACACACACCACCACACAGAGTCCACAGAGCTTGAAAGATAAGCGTCTTTCAAAGATAGGAACTACGTAAGACTGTAGTAGGAATACTCTTCAGAAAAACACAGACTATGGATTAGTTATACCGTTGCCTCATTTCAGAGTTCAGAGAAGTCAGTAGATTCCTGCTGAACAACCAGCCAATGAAACTGACATGTCAATTTTACCCATTATAATATGCACATTACACAATTGCTCTCCCAACTTCCCTCTCAATACATCATTAGCATTTTTGTGTACATGTTAACTCATCAATTGCCTCATCTGAGCCAGGGCATTTTAGGATTTTAAAACAAACACAGAATTATTCCTGTTTATACTCTTTACTGTCTAAAGAGTCAGTGCTTTACTGATGAGTATCTCTGCAACCTTTTTTTTTCTCCCCAAGCTACCACATTAAAAACCAAATACCCAATTAATTGTAAAACATACTTGTTTGGGGGCATCTGCGGAGGTGGTGTGAACTTCGGTACCTCGGAGTCCATTAGACTCAAATACCACTGTGGGAACAAGGGGGCTTGTTAACAGATGAACATTCAAGCTTCGTTAGCGTGTGTACATTATTTGAGTCCATTACAGATTAACCACATTTGGGGGAGGGGGGGAGGGAAAAGCAAAGATACCAGCTCCTCGCCTGTAGCCGGAAAATACCAATTTACCGTAACACTTACTGTAAGGGAGTGTGTTAATGGCAGCCTAAGGCCACTGCCCTTTTTAATTCAGACTTCAGTGCTGAAGAAAGCAATCACTGACAACATTAATTATCAGTATGTGTGTAAAGGGACCCTCTTCTTGAATTACTTACCATTTGGCCTCTGTCATTTTGCATCAGACTGGCTTATGTATGCATCATTCACACTTCTCAAAAAAAGAAAAGAAAAAGGGAAACTACCAGTCTTACTGTCTCATCTAATGTTACTGAGGTGCCTTGACACACTGGTGGATTTAAGCTTGTAAAGATCTCCACAGCATATCACAGTTCCAGTTTCAGAAACACAGAGACTGGGACTTTATAAGTGTTCATTCTGAGGTGGATTTAGAATTTTAAAGAAAAAAAGAAACCCCAGACCTCTTTCAGTCCACAGCAAGGAGAAAAGAAAAAAAACACAAAGCTTTATGTTTTGATCAAAAAGGTTCTTTGATTTCAATTTGTGCTGGTGGCAATAGAATTCATTAGCATACTCATTCCAGAGTATTCGGCTCTCTAATTAAAATGTTAAAAACACACACAAACACAAAGCCCTGCAAATAAGCTGATTTCAATTGCAATGTATTTCTGTGCAAGGGTGGTGAGGAGAAATCAGGTACCTGAAATGGAACCAGAGCAATACTGCTAAACACGTGGAAAGGAAACATGTTGGCAAGCTTTTAAAAATCATTTCAGTTAGTAAAGGGGATTTGGGCAAGGTGAATAAGGTGTTAGTTGAGGGTTTCCCTCCACCCCTCTTGAAGGACTTAAAAGGAAAAGGTACCTGTGTGAGACCTCATGTGAGTCCTGAGGTGGCTGGGTTGGGTAAAGCCCTTCCCACACTCTTTGCAGAGATAGTCTCCTTGGCGTGTTTGTGTCCTAAGCATCCCTGTGGTGGAGAGAAAGGGAGGAGGGAAAAGAGAGGAATAAGGAAAGTTGAGAAGAAAACATTATGCCAGAGGAAAACATCATTAGTATGTCTAATGTGTCATTATGTGAGGCTACCTTCAGGCCCTGGATGACAACTGTCAGCCTTCATCTAGGCACCGGCTGACAGGCCAGGCACACACAGGACTGCAAGAATGCATAAATTACATTGAATTAAAAAATGCTCCCCATGATGTGCCCGCACCAGGACTGGCATGTCAGGTGTGCGCTTTTCATAGCAGCTGGATCCACTTTTCAGCCATCACCCAGCTTTGTCAAGCAGTACATCAGGCAAATCAAAGTGACTCCAGCGTGGCGGAGACAAGTCACATGGATAATAGGAAGTGAGTAGAACCAGAGCCTGACTGTCCCCCCTGGGCTGCAATACCTCGGAGACAAATGCGGAGTGAGTGGAGCCATCACACACTGATCAAACCTTTAGCCCTGCCTTACCTGCCTGCCGGTGCCGCTTTGACCCCAGACCTCTGGCACAGATGGAAGACATCTGTGAATCAAAGTGTCAGGGTGGACATTTTGAGCTAGTAGCAACACAGCAGTCTTCTGCCAGCCCTCGATAAACATGTTTTCTAGGCCATTAGCATTTGTGGAAAATGACTCAAACCTCTTCTTTTTTTCCAAAGGTCAGTTTACAGTATCTGACTTAAAGGGCTGGTCTTTGCCTTTTTACTCTGATCAAAAAGGACACATTTGACTTTTATTGGATTATTTCTTTTCTCAAAATATTTGAGCATCTTCCTTGCTATTTTAGTAAGACAGTCTCTTCTCACAAGAAAAAAAGGGGAGATTTTATTTGCCATTAGAATGTCCTGCTTTAAAAAAAAAAAAAAAAAACCGAAAAGGGTTGTCAGTGAAGTTTTAAGATTTCTAATGCGCCAACACTGCTGAAAGAAAAATAAAGATAAAATAGTAGGAGTTATACTTTTTCAAATTTTTCTCCAGGAAGCAAAAACCAAAATAAGTGGTATTTGATTTTGCTCACTGAAAATGAAAATATATCACTCCAGACACAACTCAGACAGACAATTCAGAAATATTAAAAGTCAATACACACACAGAGGGATTTCATCTATCAGAAGAAATCTCTACCTTGCAGACACTGAGTGCTACCAGAATGTACTACAAACAGTAGCCATAGCCTAGATAGCATAAACATGACTTTCTATGACCTACTGAACGAATTCCAGCAAAAATGTCTACCAGCCTATACACATACTTAGCAAAGCAGCCATGATACTTTCTTGTATTTTAGGGTCCTTTTTTAAAGAAATATATCAGGTTACTTCTTAGTGGAAGGTTTTACTGGGAAGGGGGGACTTTATGTGGTAACATTTTGAAATGACACTACCTCTAAGAGGGTGAGGTCTAGAACTATATTCCTTCTCATGAAAATGCTGCCAGTTTGTTTACTATAAACACCTAAATGCTAATTCATTTAGCACCTTTATTCTTGGTGTCTGCCTTTTATCACCAGGTGAAATGCTTCCAGACACTGCAACTGTACCAAGGACCAAACTTTGCCAGGGTAAGCTCTCTTCAAGGAGGATTTTGCTACTTATCAAGTGCAGATGGGTGTAAAAATGTGAGGTTCATGAAAATTGCATGCACACACAAAAACATCTGCCGTGAAGAAGCTGCTTTAAACTTCTCTTGTAATTGTCTCTCTCTGTGCAAGTTACCACACTGTTCATGGGACCTTGGTTGTGTCCATGCAAAACCTTGGGGGTGCGGTGGAGAACCAGGAGTGGACTAATTACCTCAAACTACACCGGGAACTGCTGCATGTGAATGTGCTGTTATGGAGGGAGCAAATTACAACAGCCTTCACATGATGGCCATTTCATGTGCACTGCCTCTAAAGACTCTTGTGTTCATTTTTTAATTATTTTTTTATATTAACACACAAAAACATACAAACATATAACATACATTTAGGAGTGCTAAATACCATATACCATTACTAATGACTCATACGATATCTCCTAATCTACTTACTCATCTATTTCTACCTCTTATTGATTTATCCATTAATTTATATAATATACAATAAATTTTCCCTAATGTGCTATACTATATTTTCTAAATATTCACTTTCTACCAAGCGTAAACTAACTTCAATTGCTCATTAATATTAAAACAAAATAATTAAAATTAAATTAAAATATTAAAACAAAATAATCTAATTACCAAAATTATCACCTCAGCTATTTCAACTCCCATCTAATTCTCCAATCTAATTACACTTTTTTTGACATAATAACCACATATAAAACAATTCTTCCACATGTTTACATTTCCAGCTATATTTTTCTAATACATTCTAATTCATATTTATCAATTTTATATGTATTCTTTTTTCCCCTTCAAATAAATTTGGACCATTGTTATTGGCTGAATAAATCCTCCAATTTTCTTTAACCCTCAGATTACCCCTCAGGGTTCTTTTTCTTTCTTACTTTCCATTTTTTCTCCTGTAATATCTTTGATAATTTATCTCTATAACAGAATCTGATAAATCCACACTTTCTTATATAGAGTGTGTTCATTCTTCCAGTTAACTGGGATATATTTTCTCCTTGTTCCAACAAATTTTGTGATTTGTGCACTCCTATTACTCTGTCCATCTTATCTTCCTTAATCTCCATCAGTGCCTCTTCTTCGTCCTGTTGATCATCCTGTTGATTTTCCTCCTTGTCCGCGTTTTCACTCCCTCGTTTATCTTCTGCTTGTTTCTTCACATCTTCCAATTGTTCCTTACAGACATCTATGTGCTGGGAAAGAGTCTCCAGACTGGCTTGAATCTGCAAGGACCAATTCAGCTGTTGTCGCTCCATAACCAGCAATCTCTCCATATTAATCAAGATTTTCTGTATCCACATTTCTGGAACAGAGTCCATTTTGCAATTTCTCTCTAGTCCACTAGATGTCCACAACATATTATTCTCCTCACTTCCACCACATCATTACTTCTCTGCCATCTGCATTCCTTACATACCTCTTGCAGATAACAGTCCAGTGCGGTTAACGGTGAGAAAAACAAAACAAAACAGTCTCACCGTCTCTGGGGCAGAGAAAACAAAGCTCTTTCAAATCTAATGAGAATTATATTTATATCCAATTATGTCCAAGAATAATTCTGTATTTTAGTTCACACCCAAGTTAAAGTTGCAATCATAATAATAATTGATAATAAATAATTTATTCCACGATAGAGAAAAAGAGTACTTTCAACCTCCTTAAAAAGTCTCTCGTTAACGCCTCCAATATATCCAGGGCTTTTAGCCAAATCAGTCAATCAGAGCTGGGGACAATATTAACACTTGCTTATCTTAAATTTCCAGTTTAAACTTTACACTTCACGCTTCCCCCCCCCTCCATATGGCACCTCAGCACGGAGCCAGCAGCTTAATTGCAGATCACTGCACCTCCCCCAATACTGTCACAAACAGTTAGATTCCTCTGAGAAGAAAGCCCCCCCCCTCGGGCTTTCAGTTTCCCAGATACCTGCACCAATGAAGATCATGTCTCTCCTAACAAAGATTTTCAGATCCTCTTCAGACCTGCAGTATT
The DNA here is from genome assembly GCF_035046505.1 of Tiliqua scincoides. Taxonomy (NCBI): domain Eukaryota; kingdom Metazoa; phylum Chordata; class Lepidosauria; order Squamata; family Scincidae; genus Tiliqua; species Tiliqua scincoides. The sequence continues at coordinate 68,934,267 of NC_089824.1, forward strand.
TGGGGGGGGGGAAAACTGTCTCCCAGGAGCTCCTGGGGACATGTCTGTTCGTCCACTGTTGGCTTCTCCTCCTCTCCCTTGTGTTCATTTTTGATGTACTATGAAGTCATTGCAAGATGATTTTTACTTTGTCAGTTGTACATGATGCATCTTTTAAATTAAGGTTCTCCCATGTAGAGAAAGCAGGTATTTCCTAAATCAGGAGAGCAGCTTCAGAAGAGGCTCCTTTACATGATAAATGTCAAACTGTGTAACCATGTGCGTGGAGCCTCTTCTGAAGCTGCTCTTCAGAAAGACACACAAAGAGAGTACATTCTCTCTTTCTCATACACCATGGTGTGCAAAATCTTGGGAAGATTTGTGTAATTCAAACAGAAGGCATCTTGTGAATACATTTAGAAATGAATTTGGACTTTTCTTCCACCACACATTCCTGGGAAACCTAATCTTTGAAGTTTACCATGTAAGCAATAATAAGGAAGTTTAACCCTGTTGGAACTAGTCATAGAACAGACTTTAAAGGAAATTATGTTCCAGGAAAACCCAAGTGTTCTTTGAAGCTCGTGAAAGCTTCTTTACTTATAGGATCTGTAATGCAGATACTTTCCCCTGAGAGATAGCTTCCTAATTCTGCTGGGTCTCTGAGTGCATTCTAAGGGGTGCTCCATTCATTCAGGGCAATGGTAAAGTCCAGGGGTGTCCAAAGTTTTTGGCAGGAGGGACACATCATGTCTCTGACACTGTGTCGGGGGACGGGGAAAAAAGAATTAATTTACATTTAAAATTTGAATAAATTTACATAAGTTTACATAAATGAATATATTAAAGATGAACTTATATGAATGAATGTCTTGCAATAGCTCAAGGCCTATAAAAGGCCTTACACAAAGCAAGACTGGCCTTTCCTTTGCTGCCACTACTGCATCACAGACATGAAACAGCAAGCAGCGGAGGGAGCCTTCATCCCACAGCTCACATGAGAGGTCAAACAGTCACCCTCACGCTGAGAGAAGTTGCGTCAGGCCAGTGCGGGCTCCAACAAATCTCTGGAGGGCCAAAGGCTCATTGGAGACTGGGGGCTCCCTGAGGGCCACACTGAGAGGGCCGCAAGTGGCCCCAGGGCCAGGGTTTGGGCACCCCTGGTAAAGTCCAACAGGCCTAGCTACCACCCTGCAAGAACTTAGAATACGGTAGGTTAAAAGGCACAATGTTTGGTTTAACAAATAAAGGTTCCAGGTAGACAGGCCGATGCAGAAAAGGTTCACTAAAGACAGAAGGTTTGGACACCAGTGCTCCAGGGTAATCTTATAAATTACTGAGACAATGTATGTGGACCACTTGAGATGCGCTATACAAATGTTAAATATATATATTTTTTATCATCTCGTTATAAGGCAATGCAGGAGGTCAAAACAGCCACTAAACTGACCCCAAGACATATAGCAAATAAACATTTTTAACATACAGCTTGAGCCTCATTATTCACGAAGGTTCCATTCTCAGAACTCATGTGGATGGCAAAAAACACACAAAAGCAAATCAATCTAAAAAACAATGTCCCTTTGCTAAGTGATTTAAAAACAGCCTTGCTGACCTTTGTAATGCACACAGAGACAATCAGTCTCGCTCCAGGAGCTAAGGCTTCACTAGCAGGCAGCAGTACCTCCCTTCACCAGGAGCAGCAGTGAGGGGAAAAGAATGGAGGAGGTGATAATCACTGCCATTTAGCCTTCTTTCAGGGGGAAGGGAGGAGTGAAGCCTGGAGAGAGAATGATTGATGATTGTCAGCCGACTGCCCTCTCTCTTGCATTATTAAATGACTGTTTTCCTTTAATTTAAAAGGTACTTCTCATCAGCTTGAGATAGAATTGAGTGGATTCCCCCTCCCCAGTGAAAAATCCATGGATAATTAGGTTATATCTGTAATCACTTGCATGACCGTCTCTTGACAACAGCAAAAAGCAGTTTTTAAACTGTGATTTTAAAGGGATGCATTTTTCCCCTTCTCCAGGGATCAGCACATTCTTTCTCATTTGCAGTGGCCATTCATGTTGAGTGAAATCCGTGTATAAAAAATCTGTGTATAACAAGGTTGGACCTGTAGTTACAATCTGATTACAACTCTGAACTACTAAGAGAACCATTTTTTTTACTAGTTTTCTCTCTTGCATGTGTTTTCTTTGTGCAGAATAAAGGCACAGAAAGGAATCTGCTCACTGGTGGTATACTGGACTTGTCCAAAGTAGACCATGGGTGTCAAGAGAATGTGCTTTACCCAGCAAACGGAGAAACAGCCGTTCCCAGGGTATTATGCAGATCACAACACCGCCTTTGTGAAATTAACTCTTAGGGTAAACTATATTATATTAAGAGGATGTAGATGAGTATAAATATTAGTCACTTTTATTTACATAAATTTCAATTTCTCTTCATATAGGGGGAATTCCTTTGAAATCAGGAGTAATTACCATGCTGCCAGTGTCACATTTAATACTATATTTTGCTGTGAATAACACCAACAGTAAAACAGAAAAATAACCTTTACGGAGCTGAGGTGGGTTTTTTTTCTTTGTTGTTGTTTTGCTGTTGTTTTAGAAATTCTTAAGCAAGCATCAAGCTAGTGAATGCCTGACATAATACAAATGCTAATAGCTAGCACTGATATTCTTGCAGTACTTGTAGCTACGTCTCTGAGGGATGGGGAAATCACTGTTACTAGAAGGAAACAAAACTGTGCACTTGTCTCCTGAGAACACAGGGGCAATTTAAAATGTAAAAAGCCAAAGCTCCAAACCTGCCCCAATTCCTCCTGATACTTAAACATTCATAAGGGAATGTTCTACTGGGACTAATAAAGGTCTACTGAAAAAGAGAAGTACACTGAATATTCAGAAGTTGAAGATGAGTAATGTTCCAGAGAAATAAATTGTGTGCTTGAGTTACATCCTATTTTTTAAACGGGAGGGTGATGAAGTTCATATCCTGCTTTGGTCTAACAATGCTGCAATTTTCCCCCTGCAATTTGGCATCCTTGAATGTTGAGACAAATCAGTCAGTCTACAGTTACACATTCAAAAACATATCCCACTTGCATCCTAATTCCCCCTATTCCTTCTTATAAATGTCTCAATTCCTTACTGGGAACCCAAGAGAAATCACACATTTCACAGATGGATGAAACATGCATAGCAACAACACAGGTCTGTGGCCAGCAAGATCAATCTCCAATGCGTAGTAGAAGGATGGAGGCCTTTAGCTGACATTTGCCAAGCAGGTTTTGGGCCTGTTCTATAGCATTCACAGCCCAACTCCAGGAAACTGTAGGGTGTGTTATGCTGCTGAATCATGCTCCTGTGGTCAGATTTGGAGAAAGGCCTGCTTTGCTTGTATAATGACATCATCATCATGCTCTAGGAATTGTCCTTGGCTCACTATCCCCAGCAGTTTTGCTTCTACCTCTGGGAAGCCAACATATAGAACTAGAGTGAAGGACTTTGGCCAAAGCTCCCAATCCAAAGTATCTTCTCGCATTTACAGTCACAGCATAGAGGCTGCTGCAATGGGCCCTTGCCAGTATGGTTAGCATCTGAATCCCAGAGCCATATAGGAAGAGTGCACATTGTAGTACCTCCCCACGGACTATCCCTGCCAAAAAATAGTCACATAACCTGGGGCTTCTGAAGTGCCTTCACAGCAAAGGAAGAGATTGGCCCAGAAGCTTCCACACATAAAGAGAACATGAGGAAGGGGCCTAAACAACAGAAACTTTTAACATACAAGTTAAGGTGATATACATTTAAAACAATTATTATGGAAGATACAGTGCTACCGGTTGTCTCAGTTTCTTCCTTTGCAGTTCTGCATATATACTATATTTCTATGGTCCAAGCTGAGGTCGGTGGGCATGTACAAGTTTGCAAGAAACACTTCAGAAAAGGATCTCATTATATTTATCTAGTTGCAGTTTCTTAAAATCTTTGCTGTTTTAGGGCCCAATCCTATCCAATTTTCCATTGCCGGTGCAGCCATGCCAATGGGACATGCGCTGCAACCTGTGGTGGGGAGACAGTCTCGGAGCCCTCCTCAAGGTATGGGAACAATTGTTCCCTTACCTCGGGGCTGCAATGCGGTTGCACCACTGCTAGAAAGTTGGATAGGATTGGGTCCTCTGTAAGTTAAGTGTAACCGTTATATTTATTTTGTGCTCTCTAGCAATCAAAACCCTAGGATTAAAAAAGATGTTTACTCTAGAGCACTGAACAAAAGGAAGTAGATTTCAAAACCAATTTATACAAGCAGAGTCCCACAGGAAAGACATATCCGTGAGGCTAAGTACCTGCTATTCCCTTGCCCTATTATCTTATTGTGCACATAACTGTTAAACTCTAAGCACTGGTATATTTAGCTTTTTGGTGGTAACAAAGTTCCTGGCTAAGATTGCCACAGCGTAAACTATAGGAACCAACCTAGTTTGGAGATTCAGCTTCTTTTCCCTGCAGTTAGACCTCCAACCACTGTTGCTGCTGTTGTGCTCTGAATGTGCCTATGTATAAATGGCTGCTACTTTTTTCCTGTTTGTTCCCATATATATTTTGCAACTTGACATAAATGAATAATGGTTTTTCCTGGAAAACTGGAAGTGATGCTCTAAGGTTGAGGTTTTTAATCTGTGCATCACAATGGTCTGGGGAGGCGGAGAAAGCCCCCAGGGGCGTAAGGTATCTCCAGGAGAGATGTGAACATAGCAGGTCAGCTGCAGGTAGTGGCCTCTCTGCTTGTTGCTTTCATGGGGAAAAACAGCAGCTGCAGTTGTGAATGAGGTGGGTGGGGCAGTATGAGGTGAGTGTGAAACATGGTGGAGAGGGGGTGGTGGAGCCTCCCCAGCATCAGGCTTACCCCCGGAGAGAGAGAAAGAGAGATCAGCAGCCATTTGGAGAAGGCTTGGCTGGAGAGGAGGCGAAAAGGAGCCTCCTCCGTACTAGGAAGGAAGCTTCCCTCCGGTACAGAGAAGGCTCCTGCTCACCAGCCAAGCCTTCTCCAGACCAAGGGGAGCCCGAGGCCAGAGAGGATCTGACTGGCAAGCTCGCTCAGCGTGGGACCTTGCTTACTGGCTGGGTCTCTCTGCAGCAGGAGGAGAGGAGAGTGGCAGGATGGGGGTGCTGCATTTGATCAGCACAGAGCCCCCTCTAGCTTCTGGCCTCCTTCCCAGTCAGGAGGGAGGTGCGCATCATCCTCCTAGCAGGCTCCAGACCGGGAGGGAAACTCAAAGATAAAGGGGGCTCCACAAGTAAGTGCACACAGTGAGGGACTTCCCTCCACCTAACAGAGAGGGAGCCCAGAACTTCATCCTATTCATACTTTCCTGGGAGTAAGCCCCACTGACAGTAATGAGACTTACTTCTGTGTAGACATGCATAGGATTGGGCTCAATCCTATGCATGTCTACTCAGAAGTAAATCCCATTAGCGTCAATGGGGCTTACACCCAGGAAAGTGTGGATAGGATTGGGCTGACAGTCTGTTCTTAGTCATGGAGGTGGGGGGGGGGGAGAAGGTCCAAATGCCACAGTCTGCATTCCTCTGTCTAGCCTGGGGGAAGTGGGGTGGATTCTGTGAGTGTTTCAGTTGGGGTGTATGTGCGAGCATGCCCCTACTATCTACTTTGGTAGTGAGTTGTGGTCTCACTCTGTGTCCACTTAGCCAAGAATCATCACCTCTTTCTCGTCTCCCTTCCACCCCCCCAAAAGAAAAAAGCCACACTTGATCAATCAAGCTTTGTCTCCCAAAATGATTAAAAAATAAAAATACACATTGCTTTTCAGCCATCCTCTTTTTTCTCCTGGTTTTTTTTTCTTTTTGGCATCCCACATTGGATGCTACTATAAGATGAACAGTCTCTGGCATCATGATCCTATGCATGTCTACTCAGAAGTAAGTCCCATTGTGTTCAATTAGTCTTACTCCCAGGAAAGAGTGTTTAGGATTACAGCCTGGGTCTCTGTTTCTCATCAGTGTGCAATAAGCAGAATCACTCAAAACCAAGTCTTTGCCTCCCCCAGCAAATTTCTTCGCTTCTCCCCCCCCCCCTTTACAAGAAACAAAAAAGTCCCTTTCCAAAATCCTCCAGGTTTGCTGCTAACAAACCTCGGGTGCTGGCAGTTCCGGCTTCTCTAGTTTTTTGTTCCCTGGTGCCTTCAAATTCACTTTTTCTATGATTGTTTGTATAATTATAACACCTTCATCCCAATTTTGGAGGTAATTGAAGTGGGGTTATATAAGCCACCTTGGGTGTCCTTTGGGGGGAAAGGTGGAGTATAAATCAAATAAATGAATGAATGAATGAATGGGGAGCCGTGACCAACATCCATAGAGATCAGGGGAGCCGCAGGCTGAAAATGTTTGAGAACCACTGAACTTCCTGAGGCCCAGGGAGATCATGCACAGCACAACCTCCACAGGACTCAGAACACTCTCTGGATGTGACTGATGCACCGTTCTGGTGGCATTCAGAAGGGTACAGGTCAGGAGGCAAAGAATCGGATGGGTGTGGGGGCAGTGTTGCAGCCCCAAAACTGTGCCACCCAGGAATACTAAATTTTTCTGTTGTGCACTAAATTATAAGAATAGAATATAACATAATCCAGCACCTCACGAGGGATATATCTCCAAATGACTCGGTGACAAAGTAAAACAGTAGAATGTGTTTATAACCTTCACACCACATCGTTTGAAGGAATCCATAATGTTAACAGTTACTTTAATTATGAATTTTAAAACTCTTGTAAAGAATTCTTAGCATTCTTACCAGCATGGTCCACTACAGGGCTATTGGCACCCCATGTTTGATAGAGAGTAGCTAGATCCTTTGGAATGTAGGTCTTGAAGATGTTTAAAATGTCCAAACGCTTCTCATGCCCCTCAGACGGTGGCTCCTGTTTGATGGAATGTACAGTTGAAGGAGGCCCTGCTGCATTAGGCTGAGGCTGCATCAGTGGACTTGCCCTGGATCCTGCCGTACAATTTGTCAGCGCCCTCATCTCATTCTCTCGCTTCGTACTAGCTTCCTGCGGAGGCACTGACAGATCTTCTTGAGGAACATATGGCTCAGTTTTACATGGAGAGTGGTACTGAGGTGGAGAGACAAATTTGGCTTTCCCTGCATCCGAACTGCAATGTTTACTGATAGGGGGAAACCCAGCACTTACTTGGGGGACTATATACTTTTCTGCTTGCTTGCTGTTGGAGGGCTGTGAGCTGGGTCTAGATATAACTGTATGGGAAGAGGAGGAACTTCTGCTAAAGCATCCTGCCTGCATCACCTTGGAATTCACTTCAAATTTTGCTTTTAACTGAGGTTGTTGGGCTACTGTGCTATATTGTTCATGGGTGTGGTTCAGTTTGGACTGCCTGTACCCATCCACGCCGGATGACTGTGGGCCATAGTTGCCAGTAGATGGTACCTCCTTAGGCATAGTCCCAGCTTTACCAGTTACAATAAGACAAGAAGAACTGGTTTTAGATCCCGACAACTCACTCGGCACCTGAGTACGTGTAAATCTGGCAACAGCTAAGGGCTGGCATTCTTTCCCACCAAGAGCAGGAGGGGGTCCAGTGCGCCCACTTCTCGCCATAAAAACCGTGTGGTTTTTAATACTCTTGAATCCATTTTCCAGAACCCAAGGAGGAGCTACAGAGTTACAACTGACCTTGTGCCAAATTCTTTTGTGCATCCACAGGACTTCTGGGTAATAGGTCTTATGACTGCAGTAAGGGCATGGATGGACAATCAAAGCAGCCTGCAAGGTTGAGGTAAAACTCCTATTGTATGAATCAGCTCTTGTTGACTTTTCACTCAGATCTAATGGAATTTTCTCTTGTGTGTCAACGTCTTTACTGAGCACAGAGTGCTCCTGCAGATCAGGATGGTTCTCTTTAGGGTGTTTATCATGCATTTCTAATGGGGTCTGCAAATCTAATCTCACATCTGAACACATCTGGCCTGTACTAGAAACAAAGTCAACAGTCCGACTGGAGCAAGGGAGATCTTGGCTTAGCTGAAATGTCAACCTCTTGAAGTCTGGGGAAATTTTGCCCTCCACATATTTTGGAAAGCGTTGTTTGATCTTGTTTTCTAGTGAAGACGCCACAGTTGGTATCTTTGCTTTAGATTCACTGACATAATTTCCTTGTGTTTTGTTTCTTCCATGGTTGAGCTGTACAGCTGCCACAGGAGTATCTTCTTCAGGATAACTACAGAGGTATGGCTTTTTACCTGAAGAGCACACAAGAAAGCAAAATCAGTACAAAGAAAAAGATAAATGAGATGCCAATTTTCAAGATAAATAGAAGGGCTGGAAATCTGCGGATGGAAAAATAGGCAGTCTGATACTCAAAAGCATACATTGCAGCACATGGTTTACTGAGGTTAAGTACGGAGTCTCTCATTCAACCAGAGAGCTCTCTCCACCGCAAAATGTTCCCACTGTTTCCTTTGTGCTCTGGGAACTGCCCCCATTGAAAAGAAATAGCGAAAACTGTGCATAACAGTTCCACGAGCACATCCATGTATAAATGGTGACTTGTGAAAAAAGGGACTTCGCCCTAATCCAAAATATTTCAGGAATTGGACTAAACCTTTAAAATCTCCCCCAGAACCATGGCATAAGCCCACAATTAAGCTTAGATAGTACGTATTTGTGTTATAAAAATAACTGAATTATCCACGAAAGTTAGAATTCAGAGACAGCAGGTAAGTTCACACAGTCATGTTTACTGCTGCTTTTTTCCGCCATTCAGTTCTCCTTAAGTATGTTTCTGCCTAAGGTAACATGGAGAAAGGATCATATGAACTAACGGTACACACACAGACACACTTTTATAGGCTGTCTAGCAACTCATTCTCAACATGTATTTCCTTCACATGATCATACAGAGGTTAATTCATGTATGAAAACAAACAAAACCAGCCCAAAACCACCATGTAAGCCAGCACTAAGGCCGCCCTCTCATTTCTGTTTTGCTGCCCCATTGTGGCATGAAGCAGAAGCAATAGTTGCAATCTACCTGTACATTGAGCTTGCACAAATCTGCACAGCATGGTAAAGATGATACAGCACAGCCACCATCCCAGCAGTTACGCAAGTTTTCTCAACCAATTACCCCAGTTGGTACTGCAAATCCTTTGACTCAGAGGCACAGTATGGTGTGGTTCCTTTAAGAGTAGTTTTGCAAGACCATTATGCACCACTGTCCAAGAGGAAAGAAAGAAGGAAGCCTGCACAGAAAAGGTATGATAGTTCCCTTACCCCATGTCGGGCCCCAGAAGTCCCTATGGATCAGATCCGTGCTAGCTCAGTTGCTGGCGCAGATTCAAGTCGTTTCAGGTAGGGCTTTCAGGCAGAAGGGTGGATAGGATGTGATGGCACCCACTGCTTACTCCCAGGTAAGTGTGTATATTGCAGCCTTAGTTGTATGCAACCTTTTCTGGCATAAACTCAGAGTTTTACATTAGCATATATTTATAGTTGAATATTAGGCAGTGATAGCCCCCATATCCCTGTTGGTATACCTGCACGTCCATACTTTTACAGGCCTAAAACACCCAATTAAAGCATCTTCCAACTTGGTTTCTTATTGTCTTACACCCAACATTCCAGTACAACTAACGTGCTTAGCCAAAACTCTATATAAATATATAACAGTTAGATTTAAATTACTTGGGGGGAGGGGAGCATGACTTTAGATCACTTCACCAAGCATTTGCTTTCAAACCAAGTAAGCCCTTATTTCCCCCTGTCCCTTCTATAATCCATGCCAAACCACGCTATGTTAACTCTATACCCTTCATTAAACTGTAAAGGTCCAGGGTAGCTGGGAAGTATGTACCATCTATAGAACACCATAGCCCAGAATGCTTGGAACAGCTGCGAGTGGAGGAATCAGATCAGAAGTGGCCTTTTCTATAGCTGTATTTCCTCACAGCAACAACTATAAAAGCAAGTGTTTTGGAAAGTCAAACACATCACTGTTGCTTAGCATAACTTTGATACCACAGGCACTATTCCAACCCTGCCAAATGTGATCTGTTTTAGGTTGAATTTTCAACAAAAACAACGTCTCAGCCTCAATTTAATTTGGCCTCTGCTCCAATTCAGGCAAAAAGCCTTAAGCCTTTGTTTAATTCTGAGTAATTAGCTTAAAAATAACCCATAGATTTGCTGTCTAGCAGGGCTGAGTATTCCATTACGATCATTTTCTTTTCAAATTCTCAATGGGACAAGGTCCTTTGTATTTAAAGTGTTTTTTCCTGTTTTACAAGAAGTTAAGACTTCCTGAAAGCCCATGCCCAACACTACTCGTGAAATCTACACTCCAAATCAAAAGAGCTGCACAGATTCATGTAATCTGACGCTGCACATCTGTGTTATTTTCAAAGCACATCTGTCACAGCTCAATATTGGGGCATTGCAATTCTAAGCCTGAGCTGTACAATTCGTTTGCTTTAAATGCTAGACAATAAATGGAAGTATGTAAGTAAAGCATTCCAGATCAGTTGTAATGCAGGAAAAGGATCTACAGCCTTCCACTAAATAGAATTCACAATAAGAAGGGGTGGACAATGGGCTTGCTATAGAGTTTTTTGGGGTTTTGCAGGACAAGAGAAACTCCCTGTCTGTTCAGCAAAAACCAGGAACTACTTCAATCCTGAACACAATTAGGGCTGCAATTCTAAACATACTTTCCTGGGAGTCTCATTGAACATAATGGCACCTACTTCTAAGTAGATGTGCAGAGGATGGGCTGTAGGTGGCTTAAATATTAAAGTACGGTAGTAGTGTAAGTGGTACAATTTTAGTGTGAGTTGCAGGTGCCTTTTTTAAATTGCTTCCTTGGATAAGTAAACTTAATCAGCATGTTCACTGTGTTAGTTATCTCCTTACAGGGAGCCTTTTATTCTACTTTTGAGGCCACTTCAGCAAGCAAGTCATATTGTTCCTTCCTCACACAAAAATAGTACATAGGCTCAAGAATGCTCTGTCTTCTCTTATTACAGGGTCTTCTCTTATTACAAAGATGTTCCGTTTATTTCTGGTTGGCCCACTCTCACAATTTGTCTGCTAAAAAGGGGAACCAACAACCTCACCATAAAATACTGTACTAACAAGTGCAATTGGGGCACTAATGTTATTACAAACATCTGAGATTTTGTCACAGCCTGGTCAAAACAAGAGTCATGAAATGGAAGACCCTGGACAATACTGTAAGCCTATAATTCACATGCTCAGCAGAAGAACTTCTTGGTACTAATGTACCAATTTCTTTCCTCAGTTCCTCCATATTTTTATTATTTTATATAACTCCTTTCTGAAGACTTAAAGCAACATTTCAAATATATATTTCCATCTAGTGACTGCCATGCCTTCCAAAGTATTGCAATAACTTTACAGATTTTTTTTTAATCCTTAAACGCTGTCCAGGAATGCAAAATGAAATGTCTTTGCAAAATCAAGTGGTAGGTAGCAACTACTATTTGTGTTATTTATTACATTTTAATCATACCATTCCTCCAAGGAGTTTACAGCTCCGTATAAGCTTACTTTCACAACAAACCTCTATCTATTACTTAAGTATTTTTATCCCTCCTAACAAAGTGCACAATCCTAACCAACTTTAAAGCACCAAGGAAAGGGCAATGCAGTTCCAAGGTAAGGGAACAAACATTCCCTTATCTTGAGGAGCCCTCCATGACTGCCACCCAACTGCAGGAGGCAGCGCATGCCCCACTGACAAAGCTATGTCACTGCTGGAAAGTTGGTTAGGATTTGGACCAAAGTAACACAATTTTTACATTTCTATATATAAACCCTTCAACAGCTAATAAATAATTATAACTACTACAATATCTACCTTAATATCTATATAGTTCTATATCTATAATTAATTATAATTAAAGAGGACAGACGCAAAGAAACAAATCAATTCAACAGGAGGACAATCAAACAATTGAAACGTGGAACAAAACAAAAACATTTGCACTGAAAGGGCAAATAAAGCATAGTGAAAGGGCAAATAAACATTCAAAGGCAGAGAGTTCCACAAGTCTTGATAAGGCCCTATCCTGCATTACCCTTCAATTGAGCCACTGATAGTGGGGGCCCATGGAACACAGCCTCAGGTAAAGAATGAAGAGGGAGGGCAGATTCATAGGGGAAGAACTTGGTTTCAAGCCATTTAGAGCAGTGGTTCTCTTAGGGAGCATTACTTCCTAAGTAAGTCTTTGCGGGGGAGGAACAAGGGCAGTGATGCAATTCCCAAGAATTCGTCACTAAGGGGGAGTCAAGGGGGTGCTTTTACTTACTGTGGGTTCTGCAAGTAGCAGGAGGTGAGGGGAGCCCTGCACAACCCTCCGACGGCTCTCCAATGCTTGGAATGCTGAGAAATAGTGTGCACAAACCACGTCTTGCAAAACAGAAGTGGTTTGCATGCGCTGTTTCGCAACATTCCAAACCTCAGGGAGCCCTGTGGAGGGCTGCACAGGGCTCCCCTCACTTCCTGCTGCTTGCAAAAACCCACAGTAGGTAAAGCATCCCTCTTGCCAGCCACACAATCCCAGGAATTGTGTCACTGCCTTCCGCCTTCCTCCACCCCTTAAAGGGATGGGAGAAACTTTACACGAACCGGTGGGCCGTGAGCCACCAGTTCAAGAACCACTGATTTAGAGATTTAAAGTTCAAAACAAACTCTTTGAACTGAGCCCAAAAATGAACTAAAGGTGTCTGCAACTTAACAATGGGGATACATTTCCGATTCCCTGTTATGTGATCAGGTCATTAAGTGGACATTCAGCTCAATCTAGTGCCTTTGTTGCGTAAAAAGACACTCCCTACCAGACACTCTCTGGCAGAGCAGACTACTGGAGACTGATTGCCTCTTCTTTGCATTTAAGAACCTCTTTGTTGTGTAAACAGACACTCTCCTGCAGGCTATGGGAGATCTGATTGCCTCAATAAGAGCCTTTTTGTTGTGCTTTGACCACCGTTGTATAAATGGTCTGTCATTAAGCAGAAGGTTGTTAAGTGGGGGACACCTGTGGTAAAAAATGCAGATGGTACAGAGTCGAAGTCCACAGGCTCCCAAGCTCAGGCCCCAACTAGAATCTGCCACATTCTGGACCAGCTTACAGCAGGCAGATCTGCTTTCACCAGAACTAATCAGACCTTGTAAAAGGACCCCTGGAAACAGCTGCTACCTAACTATCCAGAACAAAGCAAGATCCAGGAGACACCCCCCCCCCACACACACACACTGTAAACCTGGTCTTTCAGAAGGAAAACTATTTATTTTAAAATTTATAGCCCATCTTTCTCTTGTCAAGCCAAATGACCAAGGCTGGCTTAAAAAGTTCCATAAGAAACAATAAAACTTTTATATATTGTAAATAAAAACAATTTGGGATGAGCTAGTTAGACCAGGATATAAATTAAAAATAGAAAAGCATCAATGAAAGAATAGCAGCAAGATGATACGCCACACAGGGAGACACAGGAGGTAACCACCAACACATCACCCAAATGCCTGACAAAAAAAAATGTTTTGAGTTCTCACCAAAACACCACAAAGGAAGGGAAGGATAGTTCTTTACTCCACTGGAGTTAACTATCCCATCTTAAATGGGTTGTACCCCCTTCCCCAACTTCAGCTTGATTGCCCACAGCCAGCAACATCACAGGGCCACTGCTGCAATAGCATCTGCTGAAAAAGAAAAGTAGAACTAGGCATCATCTGCATATTGATGATACATCAGCTTCAAGCTCTGAATCGCCTCTTCTAGGGATTTCATGTAGATGTTGAAAAACATGGAAGACAAGATGGATTCCTGCTGGACCCTATAGGACAAAGGGTCAAACAGCAGTCTACAAGCACCACTTTCTACAAGCACCACCTTCTATAACCTACTTTCTGTATAGAGGTGGAGCCACTATAACCACTATAAACCACTGTAACCCAGTGCCTGCTTATCTAATCCCATCCCAGAAAGGCAGTCCAGAATGATACCATGATAGATGATAATGAAAGCTGCTGAGAGGTCCAACAAAACAAACAGGGATGTATATCTCCAGTCTGCAGCTCAGGTCGTCAGGGTGACCAAATCAGTTTTGGTCCTGAACCCCAGTCTGAAGCTGAGTCACCACTGCCCGCTCAAGTACCTTGTCCAAAAAAGATAGATTGGAAACTGACCAGTAATTTCCTGGGTCAGCTGGATCCAGATCTACTTCAGTAGACATCTTGCCACTGCTTGCTTCATCACAACTGGTACCATGCCCTCTTTTAATGAAGTACTTACTACTTTAGTCACCCAATCCTACCCCGGCTTCATTAAGGGGCCAGGAAGGGCAAGGATCAGGAGGGCAAGTGGTTGGCTACAAATCTCCAAACAGCCTGTCTACATCTTCTTGCAAAACTCCTTTAAAGCTATATAACATAATAGAACAAGAAGGTGCCACAGGCACATTGTAAGGCTAACTTTCAATAAGAAGTCCAAGCTGGAACGGATACAAGCACATTTATCAGTATCTCACAAATTTGTCACAACAGGACACAAACAACTCATCTCCACCACCCTGAGGACCAAGTCAATATGATAATGCCATACGTCATTGCCAGACTTCCGGGAAAGCTGAGCTCCGAATGGTTTTGAGCTGTGCAGCTGCAAAGGAACATTGGTCAGGAAACCATTTAACTCCCTCAGTTCCCTCAGGGAACAGACTATCCACCCACCCCTGTGGAAGTTAGACTGATTGGTGTCTAAAATATATAAGGAAATTATCTGACTAGGACATAGTGACATCTCCCCACTTTCAGATCACCATCATACTGTTTTATCAGGAACATCAGACTGAACACGTGCCTTGCAAGGTGTGTGAGGTCAGATATTATTTGAGACAGGCCTATGATTGTCATGGAGACCATGAATTCCTAAGCTGCTGCATCTAGAGGAGCATTCTCAGCATAGAGGTTGAAACCTTCAACAATTAGTCTAGGACAGCAGTCTCCAAACTCAGGAACAAATGCACAATGAAAAACCCAACCCTGGTGCAAATGGAGCTTACCATTCCACAGGGCAGCCTGATATCTTCCTTGCCAATCTCTCCAGAACTTTGCACTGGGCAGCTGCGACTGCCCAGAAATCCAGGTGCAGAGCATGCTGGGTTGACGGAATGAGGAAGTGGCTGCCCGGCACAAAGTTCTGGGGAGGGAGATATCAGGTTGCCCCGCAGAACAGTAAGCTCAGTCCTCAATGAGGAAGGCGGTGCTCAGGCACCGAATCCAGCCCATGGGCTGGGGTTTGGCATCTGCTGGTCTAGGAGAAGTCAACCACACCTGCAAGAACATCCCTGCCAGTTCAGGCAAGCAAACTGTTGTGCTGTGGGGTGGGGGTGGTACACCAACACAATCCCTGTCCTGTCCCAGTCATCCACCACAAATACACGCACTTCAAATCAGGTGATTGCCAGACAGGGCACAATGATAGGGGAATGGAGTCATGATAAGCTACCAGAATCCTACTTCGCTGCCCTCTAGCCTATCCTGCAATCTCCTAGGCAGAGCTCTCGTCCTTCACCCAATAGGTTTGGCTGCAGATGCAAAATCAGCTTGCTCATTTCGGATCAAGTTCACATAGATCTTTTTATTAACCAACCTGGCATTAACAGATAGAATACTATATAAGTAAACTTCCTTGTATCCAACAGCAGACGCTTCATATTGAGTCATCAGCAGTTCTGAACCATTTTCGAATGTAGGCTCACATGCTGTGCATTCGGGTTTTTTTAACTTAAATAAAATAAATAATTTAGAACAGGAATGGGAAAACGACAGAGGGAGGCAATCAGCTTCCCTGCTTCTTTCCTGAAAGTAAGTGCTTTCTTGTTGGTTGGCAACCTATGCATTAGTGGGGTCATAAGCACATGCGCCCATAAATACCACTCCTAGAACATGCCACAACACATCTTGGAGGAGGAAGGATGGGTGAAATGCAGTACAAACCAGTTTTTTCTACACAGCTTCCACATGCATAATATCTACATCTAGACATGCACAGGAAACACAAAACTAAAAATTGTGCCACATTTTCATATTCAGTATTTAAAACGACTTGCTTTGACTTAAAGAGAGGCAAACTATTGCAGAAGGATCCTGCATGAAAAACGCCTTGATATTTTCCTAGCCACGGCCCCCTCATTCCCCAAATCCCACAACTCGTCCTTGATGTCAAAAAGCTGCTGGAGGTGCTGCTGAGTATAATTTTTTAATGAACTCTTCTAAGTGTGCCCCCGGTAATAATACAAAGAGTTCTCTTTATTGACCAATCAAGAGACCTACTGTCAGGAGAGACTTGGCAACGGCATTACACCGCCAGGGGAAAAACAGATCAGCTAAGAGAATGTGGGAATTTAGAATACAATCTGAGGGTGCATGGAGGGCTCTGGTAGAAGAGGCCGGCAAATTTTGCATTGTAGGGGACAAGATTCCACAAGGATGTGGAGTGAATATTAATAGGAGTTGGGATCATATACATTCCTAAAGTTCAGCACTTTGAGTTTCAAGCTCTACAGAACAGCATCTACACACCTAAGTATTGAGCATGAAAAGTTCATGTTGTGGGGAGGTAGTTGTAGGATTGGATAAATAAAGAACAGTGACTATGTTAATGTAGTTGTTGGGTTTGGGAGGCTAGAAAATTTTGTGACAGTGCAGGTATTCATATACAAATGACAAAAGCTGGGTCTGACTGAAAGTTGGCAGCACAGTGTGATGATAAAGAGGAACATTACATGATACTATTTGTGCACTGCCATCAGCAAAGTTTCTGTGAGGTGGGAGTAACTCTTTTGGGACCAATTCACATTCCTCCTCCTTTCTGGGCTTGTGCAAATAGCTGCTTGGCCACTGCTTCCAATTTGGATTCACATTCTTTTTGCCTCTTATGACAGTTGTCAAATACACACCCATTTCCTCACCTGAGCAGTATTTTACTTGGGTAGGCCTTTATACCCAAGCACTCTATAGACCAACAATTTTCAGCCTTTTTCATCTCATGGTACATTGACAAGGTGCTAAAATTGTCATGGCCTGTCATCAGTTTTTTGACAATTAACAAGGCACATTGCACTGCTGCCCCTGCTCACATCCCCAATGGCTTTACTAATACAGGACACACACACCCTGAAAAAAGCACCTGAGGCACACCTGCAGACCATCTGCAGCACACCAATGTGTCATGTCACACTAGTTGAAAACTGCTGCTATAGATAACACTCCTAAATTGGAGGAGTGGCATGGGTCTTGGTGCCCGCAGTGCCACTCCTTCTGGGCCAGTTGTTGGGAAGACATGGCTACCTTCCACCTTCATGGCTGACCTGATGCTGCATAAACTTCTGTCTTCACCATTTCCTCATGCCCTCATTTCCTCATGCCCAGGTTCCATTTCTCTACCCTACAGCCTCGGCACTAAGCAATACCTCTCCAAACACCTACGCAGAGGATTATCCAGGGCTTCTAAAGCAAGAAAGTCAAATAAGGTCAGTTCTAAGAGCGAGGGCCATGCTGCAAACATCATGAGAAGATCTCTTGGAAACTGCCTTCATTTGATAACTTTCCCCCATCATAGCAGTCATGCAAGTGCTGGCTGACATAATGTTCAGGAGTCAGGTGACACTATGACATTGTCGTGCCATCACCAATTGCTTCTGGAATGCCCCGATTTGGGGCTAATCGGAAGCGAGGGATGGCAGGGGGGCCCATTCAAGAGCAGAACTCCACTCACCCCTCCAGACTGAAGACTCAAACAGCGATGGCACTCCCCCCTCCCCAGTGCCCTATTCGGAGCAGGTCACCCTGGCAGCACCAGCCTTGCTATGCCACTGCCAAGTTCACTCACTGAGAAGGTAAAAAAACACAGGCCTGACCTACTTAACTACAAAGAACTTAAGTCCTGATATTTGTACTCCTTGAGATTATTACCTAGATGCAAAACAAGCAGCTCTGTTTTGTATTACATGGCTTTTGGTTATTATTACATTTTATTGCTAGACCTCTGGCTCCGTTTTGATTGGTGGTGCTGCCTCCAAGGTTTTATATTTTACTCTGGTAGCTGAGAAGATGAGGAGCTAATACAGATGGTTTTTATTGGCAGCCTAATATTAAAATGAGGGTTTAATGCACCCGGAAACCTTGGTTAATGCTCACATGACTCATTTTAAAACACAAAAATCATAAATAAAACATTGTAAAGACATCAAATTAGGCTGGTTGCTTTTCAGTTGGTTCTGTGTTTTGTTGTTTTCTGTCACTTTTGCTGCTTCCAGGTATACTTTGACATAATTTTTGCTAGTTTGGCTAAAGAGATTTCTCAATTATTTTTCAATCTATGTATTGTCAAATGTAAATATTCAGTAATCATAATTTTTGGTCACTTTAAGCTGAATATTGGGGTCAGTGGGAGAGGATTGGGCAAAGAAAGGTTATAATAATTATTTATTTGAAAGGAAAATCTGTTAAGGGTCTTAAGGAAAGCCAAAGGTTCTTTTCTATAAAACCATTTGTTTTATTTTGTCATTTCATTTTCCATACCTTTAACTCTAGTGAAAGTTGAAAGATGGAAGACCATCTTCTGCCTTAACTTTTTTTTCCTGTTAAATACTTAAGAATACCCAATGGCTCAACAGCAGAAATGGCCCACCTCCCCATTTAAGAACTCTGCTTTTCTTTTTGAAAGTCACTATGAAAAAATCCATTAAATCAGAGTTTCTCCAACTAGGGCGTCGCGATCCTCCAGTCTGACAACCCTGGCCTCTGTCCCCTTAAGGGGTGGGGGCAGGGGAGAGGCAGAGATGTGATCCCAAGGATTGCATCGCTAAGGGGGCTGCAGGGACTGGCATTTACTTATCAGCCCCTGCAGCAGCCTCCCAGGGGTTTGGGGAGCCCTACGTGACTGTCTGCAGGGCTCCCCGAAGCTTAGAAAGTGAAAGTGGAGCAATCATGCTCCACCTCTACAAAAAATGGAAGTAGAGTGCGATTGCTTTCACTTTTTAAGTTTCGGGGAGCCCTGCGGATGGTCACGCAGGGCTCCCCAAACCCCTGGGAGGCTGCTACAAGTCTAGCAAAGCCCCTGCGCCCCTTCACAGCGACACGATCCTGGTGATCATGCTGCTGCCCCCCCGCAAGGACTTACTGCAGGTTGTTTGAGAACCTCTGCAGTAAATGAATGAGGAAAAAAATGAGGATAAAACATACCGAAGGAATGAGGATACCAAAAATGAGAAAAAAACATACCAAAGGAATTCCACAACTCATAACATATTTCATTGTTAATTACTCAAATATTGTCTAAGTGGGCACCTGGTGCTTAGGAAAACAGAAGCCACTAGACGCTTACAATTCAGTCAGTGAAAAAGATGAATAGACAACCAGCAGACTAATTCAATACAATGTGTGCTTCTTTGTTCCCAAATGCTGACTGCAACTGGGGCTGCATTCTGAAAGGCTATTGGGCTTCATCAGCAAAATTGTTTCATTTTCAGGAATAATGACTTCAGGTAGGGGTGTGTGTGTGTTAGTGAAACATAAACCCTTCCTGTAAGGAATTCCACCTCATGACCAAAGACCAAGTTTGTGAGCCATGAGATCACAAGAGGTAGGATTTCATTCAGCAATCAACAATACTGGAGGAAAAGTTGGAATGATGAGAGGAGGAAAAAAAACTACAGTATCTTTATGTTAGGAATACAGAAAGCAGTGAAACAAAGAAAGGAAGACTGTAGAGAGAGGAAAGAAAGAATATTATAAAGACACTTAACTGCAAATTTTATTTATTTACTGAAGCCATTTCTGCCCAACGTTCCATATATGTTACAGCAACCAATGTGTACACCTGTGGACTGGACAAAACTGGGTTGAATTATTTCTTTCCTGCTTTTCTCTCCAAATAGGCAGAGTGCAACAAACCCTACGCAGAAAAAAAAACAAAAACCCACCTGTAGTGTTCACACATAATGGACCACATGTTTGGAGACAATATCCATATAGGAAAATATGTAATGGGTACAACAGTCCTTACTGTGGTTGTAACTTACTATGGAGTAAAAGATATGCCAGACTCCTCAATTGGAGTATCGTGTCAGTGTCACTGCTCAAATGTAGAATATTCGGTATTCCATTGACTATGACAACGCAGACTAAAGTAAAAGTAGGAAATTAGATCCCTGTGGAAAGAAAGTGATAAGTGGTACTATTTGTTCAATTAGCATGGCACCTATGGCCGGTTTAACTACAGAGGTTAGCAAATGACCTGTTTTGCCAAACTATAAGCCCCCAAATGGACAAACCACATGGGGGGCCAATCCATCCAGGTACTTTGGGGGCTTATTTGCAGCCTGTACTGATTTCATCAAATAACACAAGTGGAAAACGAAGGGAATAAAATGGTCTTCAATGGAAAACACCAGCTTTTTTCCCCCCAGAAAGCTAAAGAATGAGGAAGATGAGGTAAATCAATGTGAAAGCTGAACTAAGGGGGAGAACATCCCAGATGGACAAAAAAGTAAAAACAAAAGTTTAAACATGAGAACTGATACAAGTAATTAGAAAGAATTGAGTTTTGTTGGCTGCTTCCTTTACAAAGTTCACATATCATACCATAATTGGAGACACCACAGAGCCTAATGACTCTGGAACAGACCAGTGTACCTTCTTCTAGAAACTGGTTTCAGGATCTGTCTGAAATGCTCTACTGTGCTTGAAAATTCCACAGGTCAACCAAACACTAAATAAAGTTGCATTTCCCTTTCCGTTCTTTCCATTGTCTTCCATTTTCTCCTTTGTGCAAGAACTGAAGAAGCAACAATAACTATTCATGGCATTAAAAAAAAAAAGTAAATGGTCTTTCAACACTGCTGTGAAACCGTCCTGTGACAGTCTTGCTCAGATCGTCAAAGACATCAGCCATTTACTGGCAACTTCAATAAACTCCTTTGGAGTCAATGGGACAACAAATCTGAGAGAATCGAACAAGGAAGCAGGGGGGTCACTTCTTGGGGCACTATCCTTTAAAAAATTCAGTAATAACTATGGTGTTGCATTACTTTTAAAATGTAGAAGGGGAAAGCTTTATTTAATTTTCATAACTTTTGAAAATCAGGGGAAAGGACTCCGTAAGGATGTGAAGAAACAACTCCTTTCAAAATCCAACATTTTATGAATTAAACTATAAGAAAGACTAAGCAGCTGAAAGAATGTAGATCCCTGAAAGAATGAATAAAGGCCTAAAGAGGAAAGGGGAGGGAGGAGACACCAATCAATATCAAAACATCAGAGCAGATTTATTTTGAACTAGAGGGACCCTTCTACATGACAGGAAGGGAAACCAGGGGACATTTATTCCTCAAATGAATTCTACCAACAATCAGAAAGCATTTTTTTAAAATGGGTACTGCTAATATTTTCATGAATGAGACAAGGAAAGCAACCTGGAGTTCTGTTATAAGGTCTTTTGCATAAATTACCATGAGAAGAAATGAAATCCAAACTCATTTAAAAAAACAACATTGCCTTTAAAATAAACTCCATCCACATGCAGTACTGATTTGGTAGCTGACTGGTGAGTCATAGTAATTGATACAACACACACTATTAATTTTTAGAAGGCAGGAAAAGGATGGTAGTTCATATCATGCAGATATTTCAGTGTTGGACTACATGCAAGATCCCCCCCCCCAATTCAAATTAGGAACTGCATGGAAACAGGCCATTTGGTGTACACAAAGAAAACGCTGAAACACACTGCCACTGTCTGGCTCAGTGTGGAAGTTCTCCTTCTGAGAGGAGAAGAAAAAGTGAGTGAAAAACTTAAAGCTCTTTCTATTCTGAACGTGAGCTAATGTAGGCAGGAAAAAAGAACAATACTGTAGTACATCCATGCTCTCAGTGTATTTTTTTTCTACTCACAAACAACTCTTTCTTGTAATACAGGCAGGCCTATCCAAAGACCTGACTGCTACACACTACTGAATATTTGAGAACAGCAGCACATACTAGTCTTCTTCTACATATGCCACCTATTTATTGGTTAAAACTCACTGGAAAGGTCTAAGAAAATTTAGATTGGTGCAACAACAGGCAGAAATCATCTGTGAACTGTCTCTGGTTACACATGCGCCTGTCAGGGTTGCTCACAAATACTTCTGCTGCAAAAGTGAAACTGTTTCTTCCAGTTCCTTCACATGGCTGATCTCATCCTGAGGCCTTTTGAACCTGCTTCTTAAAGGGACAATGCAAATAAGGGAAGTGAAAACCATCACCCTAGTAGCAAAGTAAAGAAAGAGGTTACATGCTCACAGTGTCCAGCAGCTTATACTGGGTGAAAAATCTAACCCATCAGTCACTGCAGAAATGTCAGAATCTGTACGAGAACAACAGAGAGGTTTCACAGAAAAGACAGCAAAGAGTCCATTAGCACCTTCCAAGGCTAAGCAATTTATTTTAGCATCAGCATTTGTGAATTACAGTCCATTTCATCAGATACATGAAGTGAAAGGTTATGTTGAAATAAATGTGTTAGTCTTTAAGTCATTTCTGCCCAACGTTGCATATACGCAACAGGGACCAAATGTGTACACCTGTGGGCCGGGCAAAAATGGGTAAAGCTGCCATAGGGCTCTTTATTGCTTTTGCTTTGATAGATAAGGGTGCAATCCTAACCCCTTAAGTCAGTGTTTTCCAGCACTGAGATAAACGCAATGCAGCTCTGAGGTAAGGGAACAAACATTCCCTTACTTTGAAGAGGCTTCTGGGAGTGCCACCCAGCTGCAGGATGCAGCACATGTCCCACTGGCACCGCTATGCCAGTGTTGGAAAGCACTAACATAAGGGGTTAGGATTGCACCCTAACACAACAACTCCTCCGCCACTGTTTTCCACAGAGAAAACAATACATCTTAAGTAAATACTGGAACTAAGTTCTATTGAAAAGAAAAGATCTGAATCAAAGGGACATGGATCAAAAGACAACACTGCCACTTATAGTGTGTCCTTTATCAAGATTTTCTCTGTGCCACACCCCACATAATAGAAAAGGACAACTGATTAAGAAACAAGCAGTAACCCAAATTGTTGTAAACACTAAGTAATATTAAAGCTCCTTGGCTAAATTGCTCTTGTCCCTTTTCTTTCACTATCTATTTGCCTCAGTACACAGCAGTGTTAAGTGTTGACTCACCCTGAGAAGTGTAAACTATCCTATCAGCTTTTGTTTCCTCGTTGTCAGGACAGAAGTACTATCAAGAGAGTAAGCAACCTAGATTGATGTGGATTAGTGCCAGCGTGGAGCAAAGGTAGTGTGTTGAACTAGGGAGCCTCAGTTTCAAATCCCCACTCAGTCAGTGACTCAGTTACAGTCTCTGAGATAAACTGCCTCACAGGGTTGTTCTGAAGATAAAGTGGGGAGGGGGAGAACCATGTATGCCTGTCCAGAGCTTCTTGGATTAAAATGTAACTGATTAAAATGTTACATATGAATTAATTAATGCATGTACTCTGTTTCAAAACTTGGTCTTCTATTTTATTTAAAATATATACATGTTGCTTTTCAACAACATAAATATTCTCAAAGCAGTTTTTGGGTTCCAGATTACTTTTGCTGAACAAAATTCAATTATAAAAGTCATTAGAGGTCACAAGGCTTTATATTTCAAAATTCTCAATCCCTTTGCAAGACAGCTGCATTCATACCATGAGACACTGACCAAACCTGTACCCATTTTATTTGTTTCTCCAACAATTTGGTTTTAGAAGTGCTATACTAGAGGCTCCAAAACTGGAACACTGCAATGCCCCAGCCAGGAAACCTCTGTTGCTGCCCCCTTAAGGGTGGGGGGACAGCGGCAACATGATCACACTGCCACATGGCACAAAAGGGTTTTTTATAACTTACCTGGGGGTCGCTATGGCTCTCCAGAAAGTCCAGGGAGCCTGCAACCCCCTTCTGCAGTCCTGCCCGGGCCTCCAAACTACAAAGCCACTTCTAGTTTTCATTGTGAAACCGAAAGTGGGTTTTTTTTCCTTTTGCTTTTTACAGTACTTTAGAGGTGTGGGGATGGCAGCAGAGGGGGCCGCAGGCTTGCTGGACCCTCAGGAGGGCCACAGTAACCTGCAGGTAAGTTTTTAAAAGCCCTTTTGTGCCCTGCAGCAGCACGATGACAGGCAATTGTGTTGCCACCCCCCCACCCCTCCCAACACTTACAGAGTCCCAAACTATCCCCGAGATTTTGGGAACCGCTGTGCTATACAGTCAGCCTGCATCTTATGCAAGGGTTGCATTCCAGAGACAGTGCCTAAAGCTAAAATAGGGTATACTAAAAATTACCTTGAAGATCTCTTACATTTGAAAAATACATACTGTCTCTTTAAAAACTATGAGAAACTTGTGGAAGCTGAGACCAAGTGAGGGAACAGCAGATTCATTTTCCCATCTCAGGCTCACTCTGGGGCATTCATATACTGAGTAACTGGAATGGTAGGCGAATTTGCCTGAATGATTTAAATTGCTATTTTTCTGTTTTGTTGTTGTTGCCAAGTGCGTATCTGCATAAGTGAAGTGCACGTAAGATGTGACTGTATATCAAATGGTCACTCTGTACCATCACAGAATCTGTGATGCCTATGTATACTCTTTCCGGTAAATACTGGAATTATTATTTCTGTGTTGTAAACTGCTTTTACCAGCCCTACAAAATCCCAACAGATCAGCCATTTTCAACCACTGCACCGTGGCACACTGGTGTGCCGTGAATGGTCCCCAGGTGTGCCACAGGAATTTGGGAGAGGGTCATTTATTAATAGGGCCATTGGGGGATGTGAGCCCAACCCCCCCCCCCACTGACAGCACAGTGTGCCTTGTCAGTAGTCAAAAAACAGATTGTGTGCCCAGTGGTGTAGCTAGTGAACTTGTAGCCCAGTGCCAAGCTCAAAATGTGGCCCCGGAAGTGATGTCACACTTTGGCTTTTTAAAAAGTGAAAATTGGAAGGAACCCACCTCCTCCCCCCAGCAGCTCACCACCCACTTGCTCTGCTGCCCCCCCATTCAGTGGCATTGCTAAGGCATCTATCTGCTACCTGGGGTCAAAGAAAATTTTGTAGCTTCCCCTCCATAACAAATTTAATTTGTAAAGTAAATAAAAAGTTATTGGTTCCATACTGTATCATAATAACATCTCATTGGCAGTCAGAACAATCAGTCTCATATGTCAGTTTTGAGTTAAGAAAATCCACTTTTTGTTCCATAAAGGCAGTTGTGTTTTCATTTTCTGGTTAATTGGCCATAACGTTTGACAGAATAGTGATGTTCTAATGCGGTTTCTTTCATTGCATTCCACATGAAATTACCTTTCCAATGATATATAACATGATGGTATTATTCATACATACCAATATTTTCACAATTTGTCACTAGTGTCAAGTTCAGCTTGTTGCCCCCCTAAAGCTTGATGCCCAGTGCAACTGCTACCCCCTGCACCCCCTTAGCTATGCCACTGGGTGTGCCTTGACTATTGTAGTGTCTTGCCAAGTGTGCCATGAGATGAAAAAGGTTGAAAATCAGAGTCAGATCATTTTTGTTTTGAAAACTCACTTCAAGTCATATGTGCTCCCTTTCACTTGAGGAAAGCAAGTAGCCACAAGTGAAGAAATACAACATGGAACACCTGTACACAAATATCAAAAACAAAAAGGTATGATTAGGGAAATTATATAGGAGGTTGATGGACCGAATTCACCAAACAGGCTCACCTGTAGTCTCAGATGATTTCAGTCTGATGAAAGAAAGTAGGTGACTATTTGTGCAGAGTGAAAATGCAGAGGTAGTAGAATTTTTAATGACTACAGAAATCAACAAAGAATTATCATGGCAGAAGGAACATGACAAGTGTTTGAGTGCAATCATATGCATTTCTACTCAGAAGTATGTCCCACTGACTTCTATGGAACTTACTCCCAAATAAGTGTGTCTAGGATTGCAGCCTCTCTCATGCCTTATTTAGACCAAATTACCAAAGATTCTGCTATGCTGAATGCTCACGTGTGAGGCTGCAATTCTGGTTGGAAGAGATCTGCAGCTTCCCTGACAGTACTCACATTTGATGCCATTTCCACAGGGTAGGCCAATATCAATATGTCTCTCTTGTTTCCCTGTTAAAACTTCAGGAACCTCTGCAGATAGCCTAGAGAATATTTGCAACCCAAGGGTGATCGCAAATAAAAACCCTTACTGCAGAACAGGACATAGGTTAAAACAGCTTGATTCTCATTCATAACTCTTCCCCCTTCAGAAATACCCTTGGGATTGCAATGGGTGCAAGCTATACTTTCCCAATGTCAGAGAGCAACAATGACAGTATAGGGTTTGTCCTTTTTCTCCCCAAGAAAAACATTCTCCTCTAGAAAAACTCTAGCTTTTGTCACCTATCAGGTCTTGACCGTACATTCTGATTTTCCGCATTACCTAAGGATTTCTACTGATGCTTAGGATTAACATTAATAATATTCCCTGTGGATCACACAAAGCCAACCTTACAAATATACCACATACCTTTCAGGCCACTCTAGAATCCTACAATCCTTATGTAGATAACACTGCTAATGGTTTCTTTTTTGAAAATAAAGGTTTTGCTAAAGTTCTTGAAGAAGGCTCTATGATGCACTAATTACCTCCTTCCTACTAAAGGCGATTTTTAGGGTGCACACAGAATTTTTTATTGCTGCTGCCATGGCTTAACTGCAATTAACTAATGATGAAACATCTGCAATGCACAATGCAGAAATTCCTGCTCTGGATTTATAGCATGCAAATCTTAAAACCCCATGGGTTTGTCACTAAGCCTCTGACAAAAATAAAAATACAGGATTTCTATGTATGCAAGATCCTTTGTGGCATAATGTTTCAGTATATTGCTATGGAGTACAAAGAAATCATTGAGACATTCTACAGAAAAATGACCTTATAAAAAACCTTTTTGGACATTTTGTTAATTGTGCAGATGTCCTGAAACAGTTCATTTTATTTAAACAAATCTCCAGAAAGTTAGCCATTAATCTCTATTCTTAAAAGGTTTATCGCTTTTTTGATAAGTATTCTTTCTTTAAAAAAAAAATCCTAAACCTGAACTGTGAAATGTCCATAGTGTATGCCACTGCACAAAAAAACATTCCAGAACATAAGTGATCTTTGTTAAGAATGTAATACAATAAGACACTGGCATTCATTCAGAGGACAGCTGCCTCAAATTTATTCAGTTGGAAGTGCTTTGTATCAAAAACACCACAAGATGGCACCTCTTCACAATTTATAATCTAAACTGTAATCTTTACATGGTGTGTGGTCTTCACTGCAAGTCCATAGGAATAGGATTGAAGAATGTCAAGCTTTGACCAATCCATGACAACTGGAACCTGCCAAATTTTCACAATCACTGCTATTATCTTATAGAAATAAACAGGAACATCTTTTAGGATTTAAAGACACTTGTATATTCTAGCTACTGATATTAAGGTAACATTTTCCAATTTCATTTTCCCCCTCCCCCAACTCTTTGCATTCCTGAACATGTTCACACAATCCAAACACTTAAGACATTTCTCAGAAGGGGATTTGCAAGCAAACTTTGAAAAGAGAAGTAAAAGTGTCATTCCTGCTGAGCTTCAAATTAGAAAAACACCTTTATTCTTAATGACAAGTAATGTGAGAAAAATGAGAAAAATTCAGTCTCAGTTCCTCCTCAGATTCTAAAATACTATTTAACGAGCACTATCATAGAAAATAAATGATCTATTTGAAATGGCCAAAGGTAAAAGAGACTACTTTGATGAAGCCATGATAATGGTTGGACAGTGTTTTCATGTTTGTTTGCCTTGAGAGAGGCAGAGAATAAAGTTTTTGGGGGGAACACTATAGTGGAATAATCTAGATTATTTTTGACTGCTACCATCCATCAAAGCTTTTGGAAATCTGATTATCTGTTTGGGGGGAGGGCAGAAAGGCAAGGAAAAAAGTACTAACAGGACACAGACTATCTATTGCAAAACGCAATACAGACTTGCCTGCATATTCACACGAATTCGGTTCCGGAATTCCCTATGGATAGCTGAAACCATGGATGTGGGTGAATGCCTGTCCCTATGGTCTCGACCCTCTGGAGTGGAGGGGAATCTGGTTCCCCTCCAGAGGGGTTTCTGAGCTCAGCAGAGGCTGTGGACATCCCTCTGCAGTGCCTGCCAGGCTCAGACTGAGCTTTGAAGGTGAAAAAACGCCCAGCTTCACGGAGGAAACAGGAAGTGACATGTTAATGCCTTATAAGTCATTAAAAAGTTGTTTTTTTTACCTTCAGAGCTCAATCTAGCAGAGTCTGCAGACAGACATCTGTGGTCTCTGCTGAGCTCAGAAGCTTATTCCAGGGTGAGGGCAGCAGAGGTCCTCTCACCTCCAGACGGGGTTCATGCAGGGGAGCCCATGGACCCAATTTGCTGATAACTAAATTTGTGGATAGGGGGGCCCCAGGGCTGTTACCCATCAGCTCTTACACTGCAATTTTTTCAAAGACCAAAGTTTTCAAAAATCCAGATAAAATATGTTCATGCCACTTTAATGTTGTCTGCAGCAGTAAACTATTTTGTCCACATCCCTCAGTGTCCACAAGTATCTCCAGAAAGAGACTCTGTGGCTGAATCACTTGCATCTCCACATTATTCCCCCCTGGAGCTCTGCCAACCTTCTATTTTGATTTCCTAGCAACATATACCCAACAGCAGTCTGATATGATTTTTCTGTATTAGAAAGTAGCTTATCCATCCCACAAGGACTCACCTCCACAATTTACTGAACTGTAAATAGAAATGGATCAAACAGCAACAGAATGTCTCCTATACAAAATACAGTTGTAAACAAGAACAATGAATCAAAGCTAAGGGAAACTTTTAAATAACACAGTGCCCTGAAAATATTCACACCAATGCCTTTTTCAATCTTGCATTCTCACTCTTTATGGATTCAGTTGCTTCTGTGTTGCAAAAGAACCTTTTTATCTTAAATACAATGCAGATCCATCTGTAAATAATTTTGTTTTCTTACTGCCATAAAGGAAGGGGACAAGGAGGACCACTGACAAGAATGCCTAGACGTAGTTAAGAAAACCGTCAATCCAGGAAGAAGCAAATCAAGTAATTCACTAAAGCTCAGCATGTAAGTGCTGAATCATCATCGAGAGGTATTAACAATGTTTTTAAAAACTATGGACCCCTTTCTGATGTTTTCTTAAATGGCAAAATCTCATCTGTATAGCTGTGAAAGTTACTTTTACCAGCTAAGCAATCCAGAGGTTCTATGGGAGTGTTTTTGGCCTACAAAAAGTGACTCTTTTTGTTAGTGCAACACAGCTACAGTCAACCTTTTTCATCTCACAGCACACTGACAAGGTGTGAAAACTGTCAAAGCAAAGCACCCGTTTTTTGACAATTGACAAGGCAGACAATGCTGCTGCCCGGGGGTTCACATCTCAGACGGGCCCTGCTAATAAATGACCCTCCCCAACACTCCCGCAGCACACTTGCAGACACACCCATGTGCCACGGCACACTGGTTGAAAATCACGTGTGGAACATTTCCCTGGCATAGGAATGCTGGTTGTGGTGGTGGCACTGTATCTAGGAACTGCCAGTACAGGGATCCTGCATCAAATCCTTAAGCACCCCAGCCAGCAAAAATTTTGCACAGGACCGTGCTGTGCCCTTAATTGAACTGACAAGGAATAAACCAATATCTTGCCAGGAAAATTTCATCACAGTTCTCAACATTCATATAGTGTTTTCTGAGTGTACAAGAGCTTCACACATATGATTTTGTTGTAATCCTTACGACAAAACCTATGCAGTAAGTAAATAATTATTGTCCTATATTCCAGTGGGGAAACGGATTGCCTAAGGCATCCTAGCAAGTTCATGTAAAAGTGATATTTGAACCAGGGGAGGCCTAGTTCAGAGCTCAGTCTATTAGTCACTACGGGATACCAGCTGTAAGATGATAATTCTGTTTCCCACACTCCTCGTGTATGGGAGTTGTCCTTGGTTTACAGCACATTTAGAGGAATGAAAATACTTGTCCAAAATGAGATTACAATTTTTAAAACGTTGTGATGTAACAATGCTATCTTAGTTGTGACCTTTATTGCATTATCTTATATATTATAATTGTAATATATTATATTATATTTATGTGACATACCTTCTTTACCCAGGCTTCGCGCACTGGAGAGGACACTATGTTCCAAAACCACCTTTCAGAGCGCGATATCATAGTCTCTCGAGACTGAAGGTTGCCAACAACGGATTGCATTATTGCATTATATAAGATCACCAAGATATGACTGCAATGTTTTTGCCATTCTGATGGAAAGAGCATTAGGCCTGATGCTAATTTTATGAAAACTGTGTGGTTGCCACCAAAAAAACCAAACAAAACTGGTCACTGCTTTCATATGACTTCTTGGAAGTCAACAAAACACACTCCAGAGAGTTGAAGAGTATGGAAGGAAACAATGCTGCATTTTAGAATGGTTTAAATAAACCATGCCCCAGGATTTGTCAGATCCTGGAGCATGAGACAATGACTGTTCAGGCAGAGGCACTGCATAAGGTTAAGGAAAACAGAAGTTGTGATTCGAGCAAAATTTCAGTGGGAATTACTTCTGAGTCAAAGGATCACAGCAGACATTGCATTATGCAATATAAGACATCTGGGAAAGGAAATGCTGAATCTGATACAGGGAGATAACTGAAGAATGGTAGGCTGGCTACCATGAATGGAATTATTTCAAGAACACAAAAAAAGTTTTCATTAATAAAGAATCTACATCTGCGGAAAGAGCATTCAAAAACAAAAGACTTAAGCTTGATATTTAAGTCAAATTCTGGTTACCAGGGATTAATGGCAAACAGCAAGTTGATTTTACTGTATTATAGTAGAAAATAATTTCTTATTACTGTCGACAGGCATTAATGCATTTTAACGAGCTGAGTTTAAAAATAAAAAAAGCAAAAACCAAGATAACTATGCAGACTGTTGCCTGAGTCACAATGTTAGAAAAAGTTCAGACAAAGTTTACAAAGCAGTAATCATACATGATTCACACGTAAACAGAAACTGGAATTCTTCCTGCGGAAGTAACAGAGATTAACAAAGGAAACAACTCTGCAGAAAATTATAAATTATTTATATTTGTATCGGAATTGGGCAAGATGTCTTTTGAGAAGTATTCAGACGTGTATTAAGAAAAGAATGCTGAACGAGGCTTCGTCGGTTGGGGCTCTGACTCAAGATTAAGGGGACTGATTTCTAACACAAACTACAAAAGGGAAACTTAGTAACATCCTAGCTTCTCTCCTCCTTACAAACTTGGGTTGCCCGTAAGAAATTTGCGGTGTGGGTTTAGCGTGACATTATTTTGAGCCACTGTAGTATGTGAACATTCTCCAGAGCTGGTTGATGCTCCAAAGACCATGGTGGGGACAATGTATTGAGAAATCATCCCTGGAATCTGCCCACTGGACCTTCAATCTGAATTTCCCCTCTGGCACCCTGGTTTAGAACCACCAACTATGCACAAACTGCATCACCAACTATGCGCCTTTTGTTCTCACTAGTCTAGGGTTTTCAGATCATTCAAACATCTCAAAGAAGAACCACGCGACAACATAACAATTGTGCAGTAGTAACTCTGTCCATGTTCTCACAATTTGACTTTTCAAACCACAGCAGTGGTATGCGGTATTCGCAGGATGATTTTGTGAGCTGGAGAAGAGCACCCTCATGCCAAGTCCTCCACCAGCCAAAGTTTAGCATAGTTCTCAATGCCGGTCATCACCATCATGAGAAGAGAGTCAACACAGCCTGTCCACATTCCAGGCAGCTGCTAGAAGTGAAACCAAAACTTTCTATATGCTGGCAGCCTTCTGCACAGTAAACCATACTAAATATTCTAGCAGAGTGAGTGGAGAACTAGCTATGGGAATGCTACTCTCCATATCATGGTGGAGAGTTCCATGCATATCACCTCGCGTGGAGTTCCCATAGGTGTGATCACAATATATGCTCTAGCAATGAATGTCAGTTCACAGTAGAGCTATATAGCCTCATATGAGTAGGTCTGTAAATAAACAACAATTAATACGCATGACAACTGATACAGCTATCTCCATCCTCCTCCACTTTCTGCTGACTAGTCTATTGATTTTGAGATGCATAATATGTTGAGTGGGAGACTGTCAAAACTACCTTTCATAATTTCTTATGGTCCTGTCCAGCCCAAATGTAGTTCAGCTGTTCCACCATATTACCACAAATGATCACTACACAACACGAGCACAGAACCTCTTCCTTACGATTTACTATAATAACAATAAAGTGACGGTCGTATTCTGCAAGAATAGGATGGAAAGGGATCATGCTTTTAAAATTTCCTATACATATATACTCCATGAGAAATGAACTACGGGGGGGACGACGACCACCACATTTTATCGAGCTACAAAAGCCACCTTAGGCTTAAAAATGAAAGGTTCAAATGACATGGCATGTTTGAAAAAATAAAAAGTGCGTCATTCGGAAGGGAAGCAAATATTTCATCAGAAATTATACCCAATAGGCACTCATGATATTCAATCAAAAAGCAAATTTTAAAAGGCAATGAATATGCTATATGGAATGTGGTATGTGGAAGTTACTAAACACTGCCCAGAGATTCGCAACAAAAACTGCACCTGGGATCAACGCATCTGAGTTGTGAACAGTTAATTAGGAAGCCAACATCCAGACCATGTGCAGGACTGTGAAAGATAATCTCTCTTCTATTTGTTTGTTTAAGAAATTTACATCCCGCCTTTCCCATGCCAAAGCAAAGTTTGATCCCACTGCATAACCAGGTCCCAGGAAGAGAAGTTTGTCCCCACTGCATAACCAGGACCCAGGATGCAGCACTTCTAGGGTTTTCAGAGGCATATTTTGTGTTCGTTCCCTACCATTATGTAATCAGAAAGGCTGGAAAAGGTATGAGCAGGACTTAGTAGCATGATCCCCCCCCCTATTCTAAAATGCACAGGAAAGGTAACTGGATACAATCAAGAAGGAAAAACAGCGGGGTACGTTCTCATTTTTTACTCCCTCTTATTTTGGGATCACATTTTTTTGAGAGCATTTGAGGAAGCTGGAAGAATTCAGCCTTAGTACAGTAGTGAAATTTGTGAAATATTTGGAAACAGAAACTAAACTGCAGAACACAATATGATGAAGGTAGGGGATGAAGGAGGTGGTTTTGGTCTCCAGCAGAGACCAAGGGAAGGTGCTCTGGCAATCATCACTTCCTTTAAAGTGATTATATTAGCAAATTGTGGGCTGTGGAGTTCCTTTCTTTTCCCATGCTGAGTATCAGAATAGGACTGTCAACTAGGTGAAGCGTGTTTTCCAGACCGTGGCTCTTTAAGAATACCCAACAAATGTAGCTATCAAGTGCCTACCAAAGAAGAAATGTGTCCTTTATGGAGAGATCTAGACACACGTGGAGTACTTTGAAAGAAACCAACTTTCTACAAGAAACGCTACACGTGAACAAAGTTCTTTCTTCCAGGTGGCTGACTATATGTCTTATAAGATTTTCATGCTAGCATAGGGAAGGAAGAGGGGCCTGTCTTTAGTAAAGAAAATACTTGGTCCCAGCCCTAATGGAGAACATGTGAACGCAGTATGGAGACAAAAGCAAAGCTGGGTGGCAGTGGCATAGCTAGAGGGGGTGCAAAGCGCTAAGTTTTGCAGGGCGTCTCACCACAGTGTGTGCCTCCATTTTGCTCCCCTGCCCAGAATGGCTCTGAAAGGGAGGAGTCGCTTGCCTGCCGCCGTGAGGTGCCTTGCAAAACTTGGTGCTTTGCACCCTCTCTTATGCCACAGTTGTGTGGTACATGCAATCATCTTGAATCTTGCCAGAGGTAACTGCTGTGAAAATACCTGCAGAAAAACATATCAAATCAATGACACCTGCTTTCAAGGGTGGAAGAGACTCTGCAAGTAGTCAAAAGACACAATGAAATTATATCGTAAGGCTGCATTGTAAGTTTTTAGTTTTATGACTCAATTTAAGATCCCCATGAATTACCAATGGGACATATCTTAGTGGAACGTGATTACCCATTTTAATTTGTCTTTTGTGGTACACAACTGCTTGTCATGTGAGGTTTAGCAGGCTGGGACTTAAGTAGCTGAAGGAATATCCGGCTGTCTTTCTTCCCCCAAAATATGCATATGTTCCATGTGCATAACTAGGGCTCTTTCCCATGTGGATGGTTCTGTGATACTAAACTGACACAGCACCTGGCAGGCACACACGTGAACGTGTGCACACTTGTACGTGCACACACACAGACAGAGGAAAAGGTTTTTTTAAAGCTTATTCACTGTGCTTGAAAATCCATCTCAACTGCACACTTGAACCAGATGATTGTCCAACAATGGACCGCCCCAGCCTCGTGTCCTAGGACAAAGGTCCAAGATGGCACCCCCCCATGGGATGCTGGCACCCCCCGCATGCAAATCCACCCCTCCCCAGTCACCCACGGAGCCTCACGTGACCACAAGCTGCATTGGGGAAGCTTCCTGAGACTTCCCCAAGGCTTTAAACTCTGCTTCCACTTTTCCAGAAGCAGTTTCTGACCCCGTTGGGAGCTTCAGAGAGGCTTCCGTGGGGTCCTAAAGGCTTGCACCTCAGGCATTTGCCCCCATCATCCTTAATGAGAGGTCCACCACTGTGATTGTCTGTACATCTTAGGCTTATGTACAGAACTGAGTATACTGGTAGTATTTCCTGAGGCCATAAAGCCTGCTGCTTACAGCTTTGTGTCATGTTTATAGTTTATTAACATAACGATTACAAACATGCATCATCCTCTTTAAACAAGGAACGTATCCTTTGTTTTTTACAGATTTGACACTAATTACAACTGGAGTTGGATTTCATTCTGATTTTGCAGTCCAGCAACAGCAGCTAGGGAATATGGCCCTTACTTTGAGATGCGCACTTATAATAAGGTTGTGTCTTTGCATCTGAGTAAATGTGCATAAGATTGTACTACTGTAACAGTCACTACTAACTTGTGTCATTGACTTACTTCTAAGTCCCACTTTGTTCAGTGGGGCTCACTCTCTGGTAAAGTGTGCTTAGGATGGACCCTGACTACACTTCCATTAATTTCAACAGAATTTAATCATTATTCTTTTTTCAATACAAACCAGTGTCTACAAGTGCCGGTATAGTGTACAGAGAGCAAATAAAAAGATGGTCAGCCCAATCCTATTCTACAATCTGCTGCATTCTGCAGGCCAGTCAGGAATTAGGAAAAATAAAGAAAACTTTTATATACCTCTCAGGATGCTGCCTGGTCCTCTATGGACCTACTCTATGCCAGCTCTTTTGCTGGCATAGATCTGTTTCGTAAAAGAGGGCATGTCAGGTCCAGGATGGGGGTATAGGATTCAGTGGCTGCCAGTGCTGCCTAGATCCACCCTATTCACTCCCAATCTGCCCCATATACAAATATAAATATCCAGGGCTTTTTTTTTAATAGAACACACCGGAATGGTGTTCCGGCACCTTTTTTTCCCCTTTACTGAGGGACGGATTCGAACCTCTGATCTCGTGCTCCACCTTTTTTTTTTTTTTGCACCCCCGGCTCTGACCTTGTGCTCCACCTTTTTTTTTTTAAACTGCGGGCTAGGGAGGGATTCGAACCTCTGACCTCATGCTCCACAGCCCAGCACTCTCTCTATTGGGCTATAGGAAAGCCTGTAGTCAAAGTGCTCAGAACTAATATATAAGGTCTTGAGCCCAGCTGGTGGCCATCAGCACCTCAAGTATTAGTTCCAAAAACTTTGAGTCTAAGAGTTCCTATTGCTCAACTGTTAAAGTGCTGGTCTGTGGAGCCAGAGGCTAGGGGTTCAAATCCCTATGAGGTAATTTTTTTTTTTTTTTTTTTTTGGAGGAGAAGTGCTCCATGGCTGCAAAATATAAAGGTTGGTTGCCAGTTGCCAAAAGGGGGGCCAGCTGAGGTTGCAAAACTTCTCAAAGTACAGTTTAAAAACAAACAAACAAACAAACAAATAAAAGATTAACAAGTTGTGAGTTCTGGCACCTTTTTTTTTTTTTTTTTTTACAAAAAAAGCACTGCAAATATCCATGTATGAATTTATAACATGAGATATCCCAATCTTCTGAGTCCAGCAAAATAGTAAACATATGAACATATGAATGTCAACATATGGAGCCATTTCCAAACTTCATTTTATGCACTGAACCTTCTTTACCCATCTTCCCCTTATGGTAAAAACTCTTTTCCAAGAGCATTATCTGATTGCCCTTCTTGCCATTTCATCAATAAGGCCAGATTTAAAGGCAAGACGCTAAGAGCTATCCCTACCTTCCCGCCAATCTGTCCTTTGGACAGGATGGGACTTTCAAAGCTGCTATTTACATTCAGATGAAGCTCTAACCCAAGAACAGCAACATGATATTTCCCTGCCAAAAACAAACAAACAAAAGGCTAGGTATTTTCTGTCTACAAAGATATAATCACAGCAAAGGCAAAATTGTTGTGCCTCCCTTATCACTGTAGCAGAAGCCAAGCAGCACCTGCTAGAAGCAAAACTGAAAAACGAAAGGGAGATAGGACATGTTACAGAGTTAAGAAGAGGGGATTTTTTTTTTTTTTGGCCTGAAAAAATTCTGATCAGAAAAAGTGATGCAGAGGAAAACAAGTGACTAGTTATCCTGGTTGTGCTTGATTTGGGTGTCAATATCAGAACCCCTAAAACTCGCAGAAGTCTGAGGACATCTGAAAGTCATCACTCTCAACAACCTCTCTACTAACACTATGAATTCTTATCCCTATTATCAACAGAACCCTTAAAATATCACAAGGATCAAGTAGTTTACATGGAGCATCTTTTTTTTTGTAGTTCCCCATTAACTGGTTCTCCACAGAATGCCTTTGGGATATCTAATAAATCAAACCCTTATCTTCAATGCACACCAAGCCAAGAACACTAACGACTGTGCTGCATTCCGCCATCATCCACCGTCAAGTGGAGTCTAAGGAAGGTAGGGCCCGTGGCATTGCCAATGGCGATTTATGAAAAGCCTCATAGACAATCCAGGTTTTACCATGCCCCGCGTGTTGAAACTGCTTCATTGACTTGTGAAGTAGCATTCAGCATGGCTGGTATTTTAAACAAGCTTCAGTATTAGAATCAAAGTGAAATACTACAATTTAACTACAATATCAAAAAAATAACAATAGTTGTTAATCTCTGTCAAACTCAGAAGCCCAAGGGTGCCAGAACACTTTCTATTTGATCTTTTTAAAAATCATTTTTCTATTTGTAACATACATACTTATTGTTCTTAAGCTTTTATAAGCCCCTTTGAGGGCAATACTACCAAAAAGCAGGATAAATAAATAAATGCAACATCCCAAAGCTGATCAAATTAACA
Organism: Tiliqua scincoides; assembly: GCF_035046505.1. Classification (NCBI taxonomy): domain Eukaryota; kingdom Metazoa; phylum Chordata; class Lepidosauria; order Squamata; family Scincidae; genus Tiliqua; species Tiliqua scincoides. Next base: position 68,971,897 of record NC_089824.1, read on the forward strand.
AAGATGGTTTGTCTGCATCTAAACCAAAACAAGAAAAAATGGCTTCCTTAGAAACAGAACATCTACTGTCACTTCATAGGCGCGCTCAAACAATAATTTTTCAGTCTTACAATACGTACATGAAATCATTCTACTTATCTGCTAAAAGTCATACAGATAATCATCTAAATATCTTGAAATCAAGTGACAGCCCAAACTTCTTCCTAAACAGAAAGCTGTATTAGAAAAATCTGAGGCCAAAATGTGCTTTATAAAAAACATGTAATTTATTTGAAAACCTTTGCCATTTTTGAGATACTAACTTTTAAAAAATAGTTCTATGACAAGAATGAAGCATGAACAGGTTGCAAAACCTAGATAGTTGAATTAATAAAATGGCCTTAATAGATCTTGGGCCCTTCCAAAGTGAATCAACTGCATTTCAGAACATGCAGCAAACACTACTCTTACTGTATATTGCTTTTGTAATGAATAAATAATAGAAGTTATCCCCTTGCTTTACAGCCTATTATTCAAATTTTTAGTTCCTTATTAGTCATAAGTATTTATTTGAGAAAGATTATAGAAATACTTCAATAAGCGTTCCTCTGCTTTTTGCTGCCTAAAGTCCTAAGTGGATTCTCATAAGAATTAAACACCAAGACTACTAATGTCCCAACTTGCTGGCAAGGGCAAGGGTAAGGGTAAGGCCACCCCTTATTTGGGCTGATGTATTTCTTTCTTCCTTAGACTGGGTGAACTTAGCCAGTGGCATAGCTAATAACTGTGTAGCCCAGTGCCAACCTCAAAATGTTGCCCCGGAAGTGATGTCATAACCGGAAGTAACATCACGCCCGGGCTTTTTAAAAAGTGAAAATTGGAAAATTTACCCAGGAATAAGTCCCATTTAATATCATTGTTAAAAGAATATACATAGTAGCTTGTTAAAGTACAGGTCTGTAACATTTCCCCAAATGCAGTCACATACGAGGTAGCATCAAGTCTAATATATTAAATATTGAAAAGAATGGGGACCCACCTGAAATTGGCTCGCAACCCACCTGGTGGGTCCCAACCCACAGTTTGAGAAACATTGCCGTGAAGGCTAGATAGATGCATCCCATCAAACTGCTCCCTGAAACAGGCAGGAGACATTTAATATCTTAACACATACATCAATTAGGATAGAATGCTTTGCAAGTTAGGCCTTCTTCCCAAATTTTTGTTTTTAAATGGAAGCCAACTGTGTCGGCCAAAACTTACCAGTCATGACCACCACAGACCAGGCTTATCTCAAGATCTCTTGCAACATTACCTTGCAAGAAAAAACTGAGCTAATCCTCCAAAGGATTAGCTGTGCAGAGAAGTAAAAAGGGAGGGGGGAAGAGAGAGAGAGAGATCAAAAGACTATTTTATCTACTTATTTTGCGCAAGGAAAAAAATCAGCTAAGTTGTATGTCGCATTCTCAAGTTTCTTTAAAGCTTGGATATTCATGAGCTGCAGAGCTCAAGAGTGTTGCTGTTTATGTTCAGTGGCATATGCTACTTTCCAGTGATATATCTGTAAATTGCAAATTGAAGAAGATTTGCCAAAAATGGGGTAATGATATACAGATTAGGATATACAGATATACAATAATTTAAATGACAGCAGATTATTTGGCAACTGAAGCTTGGGGTTGAGGAAAGAACCCGTCCACATGACGTTCATCATGAATGCAAATGATCCCTAGTTAACTTGTGCAACAGCTATCTTTTTATTCTTCAAGCAACAACTGATAACACAACTAAGAAAATGACAGGCAGTGAGGGTAATGCCAGTTAGAAGTTGTTCAAATGCTAGCAATCCTCCTGAGCTATTACAATGAGTTTAGAATTCAGTCAATGAATTAAAGACAGTGTCTTGAGCAGAGGGAGAACGCACACAGGCAGAAGTGTTACATACTCAGAGGCACTGTGGGTTATGACACGACAGTAATCTTTCAGGGAAATCAGAATGGTGAAAGTTGTGCTCAGTCAAATGTATGGTTGAATTAAGACATCTTGCCTAATGCTGCTTGCGACAGCTAAACTGCATGGGACTGTTGTGGCAAACTTTTAGTAAGTTCCGCAGATGAAGTAAGGAGAGTTGCTGCAGAATGACAGAAAGGCTCGTGCCATCTCTGGAATACAATGCACAATACATCTGCTGTGGAATATGACGGAAGAGCAGCAGAAAGCAAGCCCCCAGGGCTAAACTCCTTGGAATCTGTGGAACTGATTTTCTATGAAACTTTCTTCTAGTTTTTCAGAGGCCTGATCAAACACCACATTGTCCTTTTACAAAGGAGGACTGCAAGTTTAGATACTCAAAGAACCTGCCTATGACGTTAACATGGCACTGTATGCAAAAAGCACATTTTATATATAATGAGATGACTGGGTAAACCACCACATTTCTTTCTCTTTGTAGGTTTACATCATTAATGTAATGAACTTCAGCAGATTTTTTTTTTAAGCAGAGCTTCACTGTAATTCAAATTTATGTATTTAATAGATTTCTACCCTGTCTTTCCTCTGCAGAAGCAGATGCCCAAAGGCAGCTTACAGTTTGTACCTAAAATCATGCAACAGAATAGAAATATACAGTATAAAAACAATAAATAAAATCACAAAAGATAAATTAAAAAAAATAAAAACCAATTGGAAGAGGACAAAAATTATTTATATTCAAGCAACTGTTACAGAGGTATAGGAGGCTGACAACCCATCACCCAAACTCTAACTGTAACAAAAATGTTTTAAGCCCTCTCCATAAGGGAGGAGGTAGATCTTAATTCTCTTGGTAGGAAGTTCTATAACTGTCTGAACTCCAAACATCAAGAGCCAGGGTGGTGTAGTGGTTTGGAAGGTGGACTTAGACCTGGAAGATCCAGGTTCAATCCCCCCTCAGCCACGAAGCTTCCTGGGTGACCTTGGGCCAGTCACTTTCTCTCAGCCTCACCTACCTCATAGGGTTGTTATGAAGACAAGAAGGAGGAGAGCAGCTGTGTACACCACGAGCTCTTTGGAGGAAGGGCGGTATAAAAATGTGAAAAATAAATAAAAATTATAAAAAGATCCGGTGCAAATATAGCTTCAAGAGAAATAAAATTGGGAATAAGTGAAAATCATTGCCCTATAGCAAGGGTCTCTAAACTACAGCCCAGCGAATCCAGCCCACAGCACCTTTTTTTTTTGTCAGAGCATTTCCTAATTTTTGACATTTTTAATCATTATATACCATTTCTCAGTTTAAGCACAGCCTTGTTTGTTTGTAATTGTCACATTTCTCTTTTGTTCTGAATGACTCTTCATTCAGAATAACATGCTGATTACATAAAAGATCCAATTAAAACAACAGTAATAGAGGCCCAGCAGAGGTGTATACCACAAAGAAAGAAGGGTTCCACTAAATCCAGGAGGGTGCCCGCATGGCTAACCAGCCAAGTTAGAGAGGCTGTGAAGGGCAAGGAAGCTTCCTTCCATAAATGGAAGTCTTGCCCTAATGAGGAGAGTAAAAAGGAACATAAACTGTGGCAAAAGAAATGTAAGAAGGTGATACGGGAGGCCAAGCAAGACTATGAGGAACGCATGGCCAGCAACATTAAGGGGAATAATAAAAGCTTCTTCAAATACATTAGAAGCAGGAAACCCGCCAGAGAAGCGGTTGGCCCTCTGGATGGTGAGGGAGGGAAAGGGGAGATAAAAGGAGGCTTAGAGATGGCAGAGAAATTAAATGAGTTCTTTGCATCTGTCTTCACGGCAGAAGAACTCGCGCAGATACCGCTGCCCGAACGGCCCCCCCTGACCGAGGAGTTAAGTCAGATAGAGGTTAAAAGAGAAGATGTTTCAGACCTCATTGATAAATTAAAGATCAATAAGTCACCGGGCCCTGATGGCATCCACCCAAGAGTTATTAAGGAATTGAAGAATGAAGTTGCAGATCTCTTGACTAAGGTATGCAACTTGTCCCTCAAAACGGCCACGGTGCCAGAAGACTGGAGGATAGCAAATGTCACGCCTATTTTTAAAAAGGGAAAGAGGGGGGACCTGGGAAACTATAGGCCGGTCAGCCTAACATCTATACTGGGTAAGATGGTGGAATGCCTCATCAAAGATAGGATCTCAAAACACATAGATGAACAGGCCTTGCTGAGGGAGAGTCAGCATGGCTTCTGTAAGGGTAAGTCTTGCCTCACGAACCTTATAGAATTCTTTGAAAAGGTCAACAGGCATGTGGATGTGGGAGAACCCGTGGACATTATATATCTGGACTTTCAGAAGGCGTTTGACACGGTCCCTCACCAAAGGCTACTGAAAAAACTCCACAGTCAGGGAATTAGAGGACAGGTCCTCTCATGGATTGAGAACTGGTTGGAGGCCAGGAAGCAGAGAGTGGGTGTCAATGGGCAATTTTCACAATGGAGAGAGGTGAAAAGCGGTGTGCCCCAAGGATCTGTCCTGGGACCGGTGCTTTTCAACCTCTTCATAAATGACCTGGAGACAGGGTTGAGCAGTGAAGTGGCTAAGTTTGCAGACGACACCAAACTTTTCCGAGTGGTGAAGACCAGAAGTGATTGTGAGGAGCTCCAGAAGGATCTCTCCAGACTGGCAGAATGGGCAGCAAAATGGCAGATGTGCTTCAATGTCAGTAAGTGTAAAGTCATACACATTGGGGCAAAAAATCAAAACTTTAGATATAGGCTGATGGGTTCTGAGCTGTCTGTGACAGATCAGGAGAGAGATCTTGGGGTGGTGGTGGACAGGTCGATGAAAGTATCGACCCAATGTGCGGCAGCAGTGAAGAAGGCCAATTCTATGCTTGGGATCATTAGGAAGGGTATTGAGAACAAAACGGCTAGTATTATAATGCCGTTGTACAAATCTATGGTAAGGCCACACCTGGAGTATTGTGTCCAGTTCTGGTTGCCGCATCTCAAAAAAGACATAGTGGAAATGGAAAAGGTGCAAAAGAGAGCGACTAAGATGATTACGGGGCTGGGGCACCTTCCTTATGAGGAAAGGCTACGGCGTTTGGGCCTCTTCAGCCTAGAAAAGAGACGCCTGAGGGGGGACATGATTGAGACGTACAAAATTATGCAGGGAATGGACAGAGTGGATAGGGAGATGCTCTTTACACTCTCACATAATACCAGAACCAGGGGACATCCACTAAAATTGAGTGTTGGGCTGGTTAGGACAGACAGAAGAAAATATTTCTTTACTCAGCGTGTGGTCGGTCTGTGGAACTCCTTGCCACAGGATGTGGTGCTGGCGTCTAGCCTAGATGCCTTTAAAAGGGGATTGGACAAGTTTCTGGAGGAAAAATCCATTATGGGTTACAAGCCATGATGTGTATGTTCAACCTCCTGATTTTAGAAATGGGCTATGTTAGAATGCCAGATGCAAGGGAGGGCACCAGGATGCAGGTCTCTTGTTATCTGGTGTGCTCCCTGGGGCATTTGGTGGGCCGCTGTGAGATACAGGAAGCTGGACTAGATGGGCCTATGGCCTGATCCAGTGGGGCTGTTCTTATGTTCTTATTCATTCATTTCAATTTCATTCACTCATATATAAAACTGTTTGTTGTTTTTTTTGGGACCACAAAAATGCATAATATGCAATGTGGCCCCCATACTGAAAAGTTTGGAGACCGTGCTCTACAGCAGCATTTCCCAAACTGTGGATTCTGACTCACTAGTGGGTCACAACCCAATTTGTGGTAAGTCATGACATGGTGCTCAATGCTGCGCTGCAAAGCATTCCTGGGAGCCTCTGGAGGCTGCTTCCCAGCCACATTGGGCCTGTGACCCACTCCACTGTCCTCCGTGGGCCTCAGAATGCAATGAGTAAGCAACTTCTGGTTTTTGTCCACAACATCTCTTTTACTTCTCGGTTGCTTTTATGGGCATTCTGGGCCCTACGAAGGCCAAAGGAGTGGATAGTGGGTCTTGTGCAACCCCGATACAGTCTCCGGAGGCTCCCAGGAATGTTTTATAGTGCACTATGGACAACAAGGTGGGCCACAAAGCTAAAACATTTGGGAACCAGTGCTCTACAATGTAGCTAATCTTTGGAGATGCAGATACTTACTACTCATATTAAGAAAACAAAAAAAACTAACAATCAAAGAAAGAACACCAAAGATGATTTTTGTTGTCTTAAACCTATAGGTGGAGGGTGCAAAGACATTTGCTGCCATGGTAAAGGTGTTCCCTTCAGTTCTGCTTGTGTTAGATCTCCCTGTTGAGGCAGCTGGATGGCATTCTAAAGATTTACAAGATCACTTCCTGTTACCAAGGCAGAAAAGTCATATGAATGTATCATCTGTTTGCTAATAGTCTATCAAAGCTGAAACTCTTTTTTTGCAGATTAGTTTTTCTGCCTTGTCTTCAGGTAAAACATATTACATTTCAGTTGCCTTTTTTGTTTTAGAAAAGAAAACATTATATTGCACTTCAAAGGGCATAAACCTTTTAGTATTACTGTAATGAAAGTAAAGTCCATTGTTGAACCTAGATGAAAATATTTTTTTTTTTAAAAAGCTTTGGTTTCTGATGAGGGTTAAGCTGTTTACTATTCTCCCTTCTGCCCCAAAAAGCATGGAAAATGGCATGTTAAGGAGGCTGGCGGAATATCTGAGCCATGTAACTGAGAGACGAAAAGCAGCCACATCTCAGGTTGCACTCCCATTTTGGTTCTAACATCGAAGCAGTAATGCATTTAATCATTGCTTGTATTATTTTTACCTTTCTGAATTTGCTGAATTTCTTCCCAGGCACAGCCTCCCTACTTCAATTCGGAGATGAAAAACTAAGGCAAAGTGTGGTTACCTGCAGACTACTTTGTAAAGCAAGCATAATGGGGAGGATACACAAGCTCTTTGCTGCTTGTGTAGAGCGGAAGGTAAGCCAACCACTTTGAAGCTTGCATGTGGAAAGGCTTCAGGGAGGCATGTGTGGTTTTCTTTCCCTTCCCATTTATCTTCACAACAGTCCTGTGGGAAAGGTCAACTGCAGACAGTGAGTGGCCCAAGATCACGTAGTGGCCTTCATGGTTCTGAATGTGGTTCTGAACCTGGAATTTCAAAACCACAGTTCAGCATTCTAACTTCAAAGGTATTTCAGACTTAAGCCTGCTACTTCTATTACAATTTCAGAACCAGTCTCTGGGATCCAAAAGGAAGGGCACAGCTTCCAGATCTCTAATATCGCAGTAATATTGCAGTTCGATGTGTGGTTGGTCTGTGGAACTCCTTGCCACAGGATGTGGTGACAGCATCTGGCCTAGATGACTTTAAAAGGGGATTGGACAAATTTCTGGAGGAAAAATCCATTACAGGTTACAAGCCATGATGTGTATGTGCAACCTCCTGATTTTAGAAATGGGCTATGTTAGAATGTCAGATGCAAGAGAGGGCACCAGGATGCAGGTCTCTTGCTATCTGGTATGCTCCCTGGGGCATTTGGTGGATCACTGTGAGATACAGGAAGCTGGACTAGATGGGCCTATGGCCTGATCCAGCGGTGCTGTTCTTATGTTCTTACCCTGGAATGTTCATGAGCAGCATATGAAAGCAACAGCCCATGTCTGTTCCTGTATCTAGAATTCTTTCAGAAGCTGAGACTGGCTCAGAACATGAAGCAGTTATTTAGAATGCTGCAAATGCCTTGGTTCTGGGTGCAGCAAAAGACAGAGGGGCCACTAATGCAAACTTGCCTTAGTTAGAAGTGTGATTTTTTGGTGATAATGAAATAAAAACACCACGTTTTGTACTTCTCATTTTTGTAAAAAATAAAATAAAACAAAAAAATTCCCCAAATCTGAAAAAGATAAACTGGGAAATCTGCAAAAAACTAAAAAAAAAAAAATAATAATGGGTTAGACTGGGGGGGGTGCATGGGTAATGACTGTGGCTGCATCTGTTGGCAACATACCACCTATAACACCTAACTACTACTCTTTTAAAGCAACTATAATTCATAATTATAATTTATTAAAATGCACCCTTGAAATTAAAACATGTCACACTGCTTTTTGCACTTTTCCTCTTTGGGAAAAAACAAAATCTGTGAAAAATAAACATGTTTAAGAACACCTCTATTATTAGGTGTACCTCAAGATAACACCCCACCACTTCAAATACATCTATGCACCATACAACTCCCCCAATACATGCTCCCAACACTCACCCACACACCCCAAAGGCCTGCAAAACACACCCTGCACCGTGTGAACACACATACCCTTATCTTCCTCCATTTCCTAAGTAACCTAACTGTTCCGTGGTGCTAACGGAACCTTTAAAAAAATACTATAGATCTCTAAAAACTCTCTCATAGGGACAGAAGTGCAGAACGTCAAAGGGAGAACCAGCAGCCAGGTAGATGGGGGCAGGGAGGGGAATGTTGCAAAGGATGGTGGAGTCTGTAGGGAAGAGATGGCATGCAGGATAGGGGAGCCTGGTAGGATTACCTAATGGAAATTTAATTTGAGGTGGGAGATAACCTAGTACACTGGCAAAGGATGATTTCATAAAGCTTGAAAAACATTGCTTTATCCCTTTGTAATAACAGTTAAGCTAGACAACAACATTAAATATTGTGCTCTCATTTCCTGGAAAATCTGGGCGGAGGAGGGAATGAATTGGGCAGTGGTTCTCACACATTTAGCACTGGGACCCAATTTTAGAATGAGCATCTGTCAGGACCCACCGGAAGTGATGTCATGGCCGGAAGTGGCATCATCAAGGACAATTTTTTAACAATCCTAGCTTGCAATCTTACCACACTTACCCAGGAGTAAGTCCCATTTAATATCATTGTTAAAAGAATATACATAGTAGCTTGTTAAAAGTACAGGTCTGTAACATTTTCCCAAATGGAGTCACATACCATTGTTAGCATCCAGTCTAATATATTCAAAATAAAATATTGAAATGAATGGGGACCCACCTGAAATTGGCTTGTGACCCACCTAGTGGGTCCCAACCCACAGTCTGAGAAACACTTGAATAGGGCAATACAATGGGAAAAGTGATCTCTCTGACCAGGCCTCCCAAGTGAGGTACTTGACCAAGGCCTTTCAACCATTTTAAATGACCATGTGGCCAAATGACAATGCTCAATAACAGCAGATGGCCTGGCTAGATCCTAATGGCAGCTAGCTGCCAGAAAGCAGCAGATAAATTCCGCTTCTCATTTAGGATTAAACTGCATAGATGTGACAGTTGCAATTTCCCACAATCAGGTAAGAGGTTTGAACTTAACATAGATGAAAATCTAGCAGGCACTAATGCTTTTCGCTTTTGCGGGGAGATGCATCTCAGCTTTAGCAGAGTTCCAGAAACACTGCAGGCCAAGTTAACAAAAAAATCTTGAAAAAAATGGCTTCTCTTTTACATCCTGAATGCAGTTTTTCAGAATGTACAAGGGTTTTTTTTGTTTTAATTTGATTAACTTGTGAGGTTAATCTTGAGAGGTCAAGTTAAATCTTCAATGACAAGGTGTGTGTGTCTCCAGTTGAGATTAAAAAATTAAAGCTTTTGGAAGTATTCTCATTTAGCTTTGTGGAGAATCTGTTTCTCTTATCCAGTTTTATGCTTTAGTAAAGAGGCCTTCCTGCAAAATGACAATTCCCTTTTCATTTCTTGCAAAATAAAACAAAAGTTACTTCATAAAATAACAGTGGGACCTCACATATACAAAACCCCTGCCAATCAGAAAAAATTAACGGAAATTTCAGGTGTGCCTTAAGCGAAGGGGAAATAAGGGCATTTTTCCCTCCTTGACAGTCATCCTGTAATCAATTCAACAGTAATCAGTTGTGATGCTGCAAAGTAAGGATTACAACCTCAGGTGGGGGAATAAACGGAAGGAACAGATGGTTGCTAAGAAACAAAAGGATTCCACTATCCAAATAGAAAACAGTAAGTTTAATAGAAGACTATATAACAAAGAGAGCCATCCAGAATCACCCAGGCCTGCAGTGCTCTTTGTCAGAACTCTTCACATTCTTTTACTTCATCCTTTGAAAGGAAACTACCTGAAAAGGAAGAATGTTCACAGATAGTTTATCATAAAGGATGTGGGGGGGGGGGAAGGTGATGGATTCCATTTCCTCCTTTGCTAGTCAGCAGATTCCCATTATGCTGCTTCTCAGAGAGGTGACCCTGAACAGATACCTTGTGTACTGGTGAACAGTTCACCATTGATTCCATTCACTTATAGTGCCGTGTGAATGTGCACATGTGTGAGAAAAGGGATCCAATTTTTTTCTTCTTCAAGGAGCAACGTTGCTTGAGATCCCCAACTGAAATGTCTTTGCACTTTTATTGTTGGCATCCTTCAGTCTCGGAAGACTATGGTATCGCACTCTGAATAGTGTTCTGGAACAGAGTGTCCTCTCCAGTGCGCGAAGCCTGGGTAAAGTAGATATGGAGGATAGACTGTTACCCATGCAGCAAATCCCCCCTCTCCACATCACTGAAATGGTCCAATGGTAAGGCAGAAGCCAATACGGCTTCCAGCGACGTCGCAGGAGTTGCCAGAACGTGACTGTGTTCAGCCATGAACTGCCTCAGGGACTCCGGCTCCGGATTTTGCCTCGAGGTTGACTCCTGAAGCCTTTTCCATAATTGGATGTAGCCACAAGGCAGTGGAGGTTTGGGATCAGAGTTTTCCTTCTCTCAGATGAGCTGCCTTCCCAGGCTAACGAGTCCCATCTACCCGGTGGCTGTTCAGTCGCCTCTTACGACAAGTACAGCCAAACCGAAGGCCTATTCTTATCCCCAGCCCTCAGGGGAACTTTGCACTTGTGCAAGTGACAAGTCACTATGACCAGTTTGCTGCCGGAACACACATTTACTGATGTGCGCCCTAGTCCTCGAGATGATGAAAGCCACAGGATAATACAGTTCAAAGATTAGAAAAATGAGGCAGTGAGAAACAGAGGGGGAGATTGGAGAAAGAATTATAAGAATTACAAGGTACCAAAGCATTGGCCCATCTGGGCCATACCATTGACAGCTTGGCAATAGCTTCCACACTCATATTCAAGGAAGTCTTCCTCAGCCTTGGAACCCAAGTTCCTTTTTTAACTGAGATACTGAGGATTCAGTCTGGGGTGTTCTGTAGTTAGGGTATGTACACTGTCAATGAAAGAAGATCCACATGCTAAAATGAGATGGAACAGGTTTGAACATGCTGGTCCCCACTCGGCATTTTCTCTCAGGGCAGAGAACAGCATGTTTTCAGAGTTCAAGAGGGCACGCCACTTGCTCCATGAATGTGTACAAGATACAGCTAACATGATGACAAGTTGGTTTAGTACAGGGGTGTCAAACATAAGGCCTGGGGGCCGGATGTGGCCTGCGAAAGCTTTTTATCTGGCCCTCAGGTTCTGAAAGGGTAGCCCACATGAAAATTGGGCTCTCCCATATCTTGAAATATGATTTGGATTTGCATATTTTCTCTTCTGTCACTTGCAGTTAATGAGTTCTTAAGTGAGAAAAAGTGCTTATTTTTGGTTATGACCTGTTTAATGACATCACTTCCTGCCTAATGGCATCACTTCCGGCCCTCAGCAGGTATAATGAATGCTATTCGGCCCTCGATATGAAATGACTTTGACACCCCTGGTTTAGTACATCACGTTCAAGTTCCATTGCAAGCCTGCAATATGCTTATGCTTATAACATGCAGAGAAGAATATGCACATGTAGATAAGTTGCAAATGTGCAACAGAACATGTTGTACTGGAGGCAGAGCCTACTGCACTATGTGTGTTCATTGAACACATGGAGCCCCCCAACTCCACAAACTTCTGAAAGGGACTGATATGTGTTCACAGTGCCAACCATTTCCAACACACTTAGGATGCATGTTTATCCATCACTGCTCTGCGGCCCTCTGCACCAGGTTCATTTCCCTTGAGTAGAGATAGCTATTCTCATGGTGACAGCTTTACCCAGGTAAGTGTTAATTAGCCGGCTAGTAGCCTACCAAGCAAACATTAACTATTTCCTTTCTCTAATCTCTGCACACACTACCTCCCAAAAACCATTTCTGCACTGAAACTCACTGCAAATCAGATAAACAGATCTGCACAAGAGCTATGGTGCAACCCTCCCACAAATCTATGAACACCCACTTAGTACTAGAGCAAACATTCCATGTGCAACACAACAGTAATTCCTTTATTGGAATAGTTTTAAGAAGGCAAAAGGCAACCACCACTTATTTGTAAACTTCAGTCTGACTGATCAGGTTGTTCAGAATGAAGTTTTTCCTCAAACCGCAGCCTACGGCATTATTAAATTAATCCATATGTATGTTTTAGATCACATAATATGAAAGAAAAGTCAATTTTCTGATAGTAATATTATTTACAACTATTCCTAGATATTTCATAATCATTGTGAAGCAATTGTTATGGGAATACTATGTCTTTAATGTTCAACAAAAACCATGCAATAAATGAATTTCCTGGGCTAGTCTTCTTACACTGGATCTGCTCCCCAGCACAAACCCCTAGAGTGGCACTGACCCTCTGTAGCCTGTGCAGAATTAATAATGGGCAAATTTAATAAGCTCTGCACTTATTTCAAGAAAAAACACATGGAAAAAACCCTCAACAACCCTTTTCTTCCTTTTTCTTTATAAGATACAGTTTTTCCTAAATGCATCAGCAGCATATCCACAACAGCGCTTCATTTCCTTTTCTACTTTTGGTAGTCTCAGAAGCAAACACTGACGCTGGATTTTGACCAAAGAAATACTTAGCAGAAGTATTTTGTGCATGGAATCAATCTCACAGAATATTATACCCTGGAATGAGTCTAGCAGACCAAACATTCCAATACACTAAAAAGCATCTTCAGGCAGATTTTTAAAAGGTACATTTTGTAACTGAGCTTACCAAAGAAGGCCAAGGAAACTGTAATCTCTTTAATGACATATAACCACATTTGCTGAATAAAAAAAACACACATTCCCATAATGTTTCCTTTTTATTAAATACACTGGTGCTGATATGAAGGCAAAAGTAGAAAATCAGGGAATTTACACTCTATAATTGCTGTATATACAATGTCAAATTTTGCCCACTATCATCTATGTTTTTATCATGTTCTCAGGTTAAAAAACTAGAACAAAATAGGACTCTCAAAATATTAGGCTCATGTCCACTGAATCACAGAAGTCAAGGAAAATTTTTTTAAGCTGCTACGTATAACAAGGATGAGAGAAAACTCAGATGACTTCAATTGTTGCCCTTCCCGTCATCCCAAGTGCAGGGGCAGGTTAAAACAGGAGCAAAGGCAGCCAAGCCAAGTCATATCGCTCTGTGGAATGCTTTTCAGCTTCTGAGTGTCAAAAGTACTACTGTGCGCTGCCTATTTTACAACCCCAATTGCACATTATTAAACTAGATATTAGGAATTAGCCTAACATTTACTGAAATAGAACTTCAATGGCAACATGAAAAGGCATTAAAAGAACCATTCTATTTACTCAGAAGTAAACCCCACTGTATTAAATGGAGTTTATTCCCAGAGAAGTGTGCAGTTTGCAGCCTTACAGTCCAATCCTATTTGGGCCTTACACCAATGGAACGGTCATTCCCGAGGCATAAGCACCTTTACAGCTATCACAAAATGCAACAAGCCATTTGGCACAGTATGACACAAGCAGTGAGAGGCTGGGTCTATGCACCAGCAGACTGGAGACACCCGCTGGTGCCAGTACATTAGCACAGGGGGTAGGAGGGAGGCAGAACAGGGTGGAGAGCAGGATGGATTGAGGCCAGGAAGGGATGCTTGGCAATATCCTAACCACCTTCCCAGCCTCAAGCCATCAACCTGGGTCCACATGGATTTGTGCCAGATGCAGAGCTAACGCATAAAAACATGAGAACATCCCACTGGATCAGGCCATAGGCCCATCTAGTCCAGCTTCCTGTATCTCACAGTGGCCCACCAAATGCCCCAGGGAGCACACCAGATAACAAGAGACCTGCATCCTGGTGCCCTCTCTTGCATCTGACATTCTAACATAGCCCATTTCTAAAATCAGGAGGTTGAACATACACATCATGGCTTGTAACCCATAATGGATTTTTCCTCCAGAAACTTGTCCAATCCCCTTTTAAAGGCATCCAGGCCAGATGCCGTCACCACATCCTGCGGCAAGGAGTTCCACAGACCAACCACACGCTGAGTAAAGAAATATTTTCTTTTGTCTGTCCTAACCCTCCCAACACTCAATTTTAGTGGATGTCCTGAGTAGACCCAGTAGGTTAGCATGGGCTTACCCTCGGGCAAGGGAACAAACCCAGAGGCTGGAATTCCCCTATGGTTTATAGCTGATGCCACACTGGCGCAGCTGAATCGCCATGTAGAGAGTTTAGTAGGATTGGGGTGCTAGTGTACAAGTTTGTGATAATAGGTTGTATCTATTGTCTATTCTAACATGTACGTGCAAACCTATATGTGGTACTGAGTGCATATCAGGCAAGCATGTTCCAGGTCAATCTTGCATTGCTTTTGCTTGGGCATGTGTCATGAAATACTCTACTGAGGTTCCTGGGCATGCATCCAACTTCCCCTTCTACACATGTTATACATGTCTCAGAGCATGCTTGACCACACATCTTACATTTGGATAAAGTGTCTGATGACAGAACCTAGGACAGAACCCAATTTTTACTAATTTTTACTCAAATATATGTACCAGACATATTATTGACTCTATGGAGTATGTATGATTCTGAGGAAACACAAATATTTAGTAGCTAACAGGTGGACTTCAGACAGATTCATGAATATGTTTCTTCATGGCAACAGAAAGTTTGGCACTGCGTTCGCATTTGAAACAATTTTCAGATTGTAGGGTTCATTCCACATTCCTTATAACTTCAGAATAAAAAGCAATTCATTTTCTTTGTGGTTTTCCTAGACTGTTGCCAGTATTACCAAGAACTGAGTGCATATTTCACAATAGCATCAAATGCAATTCTGTAAGTCCCTCTGAATTCCATGGGGCTTTCTTCTGCGAAGCCATGCACAGGATTGCACTGTTAACTATTTAATAATCACATGGCAAGCATAATTTCACTTTCTCCTGTTAATTAGAAAGAAACAAGAAACATTAATCAGTGGCGTAGCTAATGATCATGTAGCCCAGGGCCAAGACTAAAATGATGCCTCAGAAGTGACATCACACCCGGACTTTTAGAAAGTAAAAATGGGGGAAAATCTGACTCCTCCCCCAGCAGCTCGCCACCCACTTACTCTGTTGACCTCCCCCCCCCCCCCCACTCAGTGCTGTCACTAAAGCATCTGCTACCAAGGGGTCAAAGAAGAATTCGCAGCCCCTCTCCACAAATAAATCAAGTTTAATTAATTAAGTACATAAATAAAAAGTGTGCCCCATATTGGATAAAGACACTGTGCTGGGATGAAGGGGAACTGTTACTCTCTCCCTACTAAATATAAGAGGAGCACCATTTGAAAAAGTGTCTCTTTGCCCAGTTAGAAGGGGCAACTGTATTATGATACATGGAAATAAAAGCTGATTCATCTTAACACCTTATTGGTTCAATGCTGAATCACAACAACAACTAATTGGCTCTCAGACCAATCAGTCTCATTGGTCAGTTCTGAGTTAAGAAAATTCAGTTTTTGTTACATAATGTAGTTTTTTTTTAATTTTCTGGTTATTTGGATATAACTTTTGACAGAATAGAGATTTTTTTATGTCGTTTGTTTCATTGCATTGTGCATTAAATTTTGCATCGAATGGTATATAACATGATAGTATTATTCAAAAATATCAAAGTTTTCACAATTTTGGCCACTAGTATCAAGCTCAGGTTGTTCCCCCCCTAAAGCCTGTTGCCCAGTGCAATTGCTACTCTTGCACCCCCTTACCTACACAACTGGCATTAACAGATTTACAGAAGATCACAATCAAAATTATGGGAATTATGTTGTAAGAAAAGTTAAAGTAAAATTCAACTATAATGATTATAAGGTTAAATATAAATTGCTTGTATTTTGTTTTCTAAATACTTGTATAGTTGCAGCTAACATGGATAGCACCCCATAAAGATCTCCTGTCAAACATTTACAGAACACCAAGTACACAATAAATGCACCTATATGTACTACAAATATTTTATAAATATTTGAAGTGTACTTAAATGCACTGCTATCTTGCTTATGCATATCATATTACCAGAAGATATTAGAATGTTTAACTGTGTCTCCATGTGTTACATGTCTTTGTAATGGCCACTCAAAGATAGGCCTTTAAAATTATAATATAGTATAGCCAATCATACACTACCTTTAAGATAAAATACTACCAATAAGAGTCAAACAATATTTTACATCCCAACCATTTTATTAAAACAGAGCAGGCATCTAAATCGGAGTGTGATCCCCCCATATTTACTGAGTCAAGTATTTGACAGATTTTTCATGTATTTCCATGTATTTGACAGATGGGGACACAGATGCATATTAATGAGCGAAAACAGGTACCCTATGGAAAGGATTTGCATGTATCCAACGCAAAAGATACAGACCAATTAAGCTGTAGATCTGACCTATATTTCTATTTGTATTTCAACATGTGCATCATGATTAAACATGTGCTCATGATTAAAATCCAATTCAATTTATCAATATCCTAATGGATGTGATATAATGGAAGTGTAAATTAACAATGTAACTATAAGTGCTTTGCATTGGTGTGCCATGTAAGGTCCACATGTATGCCATGGCAGTTTGTAGCCCAGTGGTTGAAAATCAATGAGAAACTCTTCCGGTTTCTGTTTTTAGGACAACTGTCTATAGTAACAAATTGTCTGTCCCTCTTCCTCCACTGGCGTTACTTCTGGTCGCAGAACCAGAACAGTCTTCTGGAAATGACATCACACGAGACGAAGACCATAGAGAAAACCATTAGAAGAAAAACATTGAAAATTGCGGTTCTAGTTCTACGATAGGACAGTTCAGGCTTCACAAGATGCCACACACTGGTTACACACCTGGGTATGACTGCAAAAAGTAGGCCTTTTCTAAGCGAGTTCCTCTTCCAAACCAAGAAACCTTATGCTCACTTTAGGTTAATTAGCTTCCCTTATCCAAAAATAGCCAACTTCAGTTATGCGAACCCCACCACCTCTGTGAAGGCAAACAGTAGGTAGCTCACCTGTTCAAGCTGCAAGGTCCACCTTCCCCTTCCCTGCTCCAGTCAACAGGTTCCCCAGCCACAGCAGCAATACCTTGGTTCTCTGCTGTGTTGTGGTTCGGCAGCCACACAGCAGTTTCCAGCAATCTCCAACACTCTCTAGTGCCTGCCTGCCTGCCTGCCTGCCTGCCCACCCTCACACACACCCCCTTCAAACTCTGGCAATGATTCTTTCACCTTTATCTCTGAAGTCCTCATTATCCCTACTAGGTTACAGCTGTAAACTACACCAACTGCAAGCAAAAGTTCTGGTGTTAACTCTGTACTTTCCAGACCTGTCAACACAAGGGGCTTCTACTGATTTTAGAAATGGGCTATGTCAGATGCAAGGGAGGGCACCAGGATGCAGGTCTCCTGTTATCTGGTGTGCTTCCTGGGGCATTTGGTGGGCCGCTGTGAGATACAGGAAGCTGGACTAGATGAGCCTATGGCCTGATTCAGTGGGGCTGTTCTTATGTTCTTATGACACCACACACTGTCTTCTCGGGAGAATCTTCCGCATTTTCACTACAGGCCTTTGCTTCTGCTTTACCTCATTCCTTGTACTTGAGTCACTCAGACTGTGCAACTGAAAAGGCCTTGAGGATTAATTGTGCTAATGTTTTCTTTTCTGTGTTCAGAATTAATTTGGGTAATTAAGAGGGGGCATCTTTATTCCCTTCTGAGACACACAGTCATAGGCCGTGGGGATTTTCTCTGATGTATTGTATAGCAATGGTTGCATGCATGCATTTTATGTTATTTATATACACAAGTTAAGAAGTGAAATGCAGTTAACATTTACAATCTTCTCTGAATCAGCTCAGACAGTTTTCTGCGGCAGACAGATCTAGATGGCTGGAAATGAAATTCATCACCAAAATTTGGGTTAGCAGCATTTATATTATTATATTTAATATAATATTTGTATATAATTGTATTATATTTATAATGTTTTTAATCAAACTACGTTATTCAATTAATAGGTGCCGCAGTGACTGCAAAAGTGCTGTAGATGTCCTCTGACTTTTAAGTGTAAGAGTTTAGATCAAATCAAGACTTCAACAGGCAATACAAACGCAACAAAAGTTAGAGATGTTTTCAGATTAAGAACCAGCAGGTCAGAGGTTTGCTTGAAGGCCTATTCCTAACTGACAGCCCAATCCTATGCATTTCTACTCAGAAGTAAGTCCCATTAGAGTCAATGGGGCTTACTCCCAGGAAAGTATGGATAGGATTGGGCTATAAATCCCTACCCACAGATGCAGCTGCACCAATGGAGAGTGTGCTGTATCCTGGGGAACTTTTGTTCCATTGCCCCAGGGGAAGGCTCCATGCTCCAATGTGCCTCCTTAGATCTATACCAGCTCTTTTGCTGAGGAGAGTAAGGAAGTCTCCTCAAGTCTAAGGAAGAGGAAAGGGGACAAGGAATGGGGTTAAGATCTGATGCAACCAGGGCCACTGAGATCTGCCCCTCCCTCCCCTGTTCTACCTCTTGTATGCTCCCCCCCCCGAAATTTCCCCTCCCCGACCCATTTCAACCCCATCCGGACACTCCCCATCGCCACTTTCCCTTTGCTGCAAGAATTATCCAGCAGAGACAGTGGGCCTCAGACACTGCCACCACTTGCATTGGCAAACCCAGAATGACTGCCATATGGTCATTTACAACAATGGAACTATGTTCCGCCATCATTAAGAGCAGCCTAGTTCTGTTAGGATTGCGCTGCCCGATTCTCTACTTGCAAAAGTTTATAAATGACTTTTCATTGCAAAATAACTGAGACGACATGCAGAACAACAAAAGTGTTAAGAACACATTTGAACAATTAATTGAAGCATATGCCCATTAAATATCCTGGCATTAAAAATCCAGCCTGGTAGTGCCCAAGCACTAATGTTTACCACTCTCAAGAAAATCTCTGCCTCTCAGGCCCATATCCTAACCAACTTTCCAATGCTGGCATAGCAGTGCCAATGGGACGTGGGCTGCATCCTGCAGTTGGGTGGCACACATGACAATGCTTCAAAAGCCCCACTGGTGTAGAAGACTGCATCCATGGCACATCCATCATCAGCATGACACCAGAAAACATGTGCAGACATACCTCATATGTCACTCAGACACCAGCACAATTCTGCTGATGGAGGGACAAAAAGAAAAAGGCGATTGGGGCATGATGTGGGAGAGATACAAGAGGGATGTGGGAGGGATGGGGAGTCAATGTATACCACATTCTAACCCCCCTTCAGACACACTTTCAACACCAGAAGCTATTGCGACAATGGAACTGGAGCGTAAGAACATAAGAACAGCCCCGCTGGATCAGATCAAAGGCCCATCTAGTCCAGCCTTCCTGTATCTCACATTGGCCCCCCCCAAATGCTTCAGGGAGCACACAAGACAACAAAACACAACCTGTGCCCTGGTGCCCTCCCCTGCATCTGGCAATCTAAGGTAGCCTACCTCTAAAACCAGGAGTTTATACATACCCACCATGACTTGTAACCCATGATGAACTTTTCCTACAGAATGAACTTTCCCTCCAAGTAGGAGTAACCCCACAAGGTACAATGAGGAAAATAAAAACAGCCAAAAACTGCCACTCCTGCCACCCCCGTCCTGCCCACTTTTCTACAATCGAACATAGGATACAACCTACATTTGGCAGCCAATCACACCGCACCAGCCCTAGTACTAAAGACCCTGCCAGGGAGACTACAGCTCAGATGATCAGACAGCCAGTATGGGTCTCTCTGATCTCTGAAAGGGGAACTTTGGAGATAGGAACCATGGTGAAAGAGCACTTGGTGCACCAAGGGAGCACCCTACACAAATAACCTCCTTCACAATAACCTGTCCTTCATAACATTATGACAAGGTAGTTTGTTAAAACTTGACTCCTCAGAAATTTTATTGCAGGAATTCTGCCCCATGAGGCTGACACCCAGCTGGAACCTCTACCGCTCGCCCCCCCATGGGGAAAGTACAATGCATCCCACAGTGATAAGCAAGGGGGGGGGGAATCTTATGCCACACTGTACTCATGCTGCAACTCCGTCTCATGTCTTGGTAACGTCACAACAGCATGCCAACATCAAGACACCACACCATGGATAAACAAGTTGTGTGAATATTTCCATGGCTGCTGAGGGTGTTACTAAGAAGGGATGTGCCAGCACTGCTTTGCCAGGGCAGGCTTGCCATTTGGCCCACGTTGCGCTGCCATTAGCACGCTGTTGGTGTGGTGTTGCCAAGACATGCATACAATATGTATGACGTGAGCATGGCATCCAAACAAGATTGGGCCTTCTGCCTCCATTAAATTGCCCATACATTATAATGCCACTTTACAATGCATTTCAAGTGGAAAGAATGATGTGGTTGGTATCCTCCCACATTTCAGTCTGCTTCTATAAACAGTTCTGATATGTGCAACGATCCTGCCGATGCTGCTGTGTCTGCTGTTCATTTTCTGTACACATAAATGTATACATTTTCAAGCTGTTTTCAATTTTGATATGAACGCTCCTTCCGCCACTTTTCCCTCTTCCCATTACAAATGCTTTCATGAGATAAAAAAAATTAAAGTTTCTTTCTTCCTAAACATTTTGTAAACTAAGAGCTCTCTAACTCCCTAGTTTCACATTTTCAGCTGAGGCTGAATTAACATGTGAAAAAAAGATCATGGTATTTTTGCCGAGGAACAACTATTAGCACTCACTGAGGCAGCTTCAAATGCACTTATAATGAGAATTCTGGCATTAACTTATTATTTGTTTCTTTCACTAAACAATGCTTTCAACATAGGATTCTCTACTGTTGTTTTTCAATATGACAGCAATAGAATAATTGTTTTATGGGGTGCTTTGATAACAACACTACATTTCTATCCACCCATCCTCCAAGTTGCTCATGGAAGTGCACAAGGTTTTCTACCTCACCCTCTCCTGCTCCAGTTGTTTTACAGTGACCTCTCAGTTCATGTGCAGTGATGGCGAGATCCATGAGGCCTGACCAGAACCCAGTACGCATCAACAGACTCTATATATGCCTCCTCCATACTATGTATCAGCATTCTCCATACTCTTTGGCAACATACGCAGGGTCAGCAACAAATGCGCAGGGGCTCATCACCAAATAAATTGATACAGACAGGGTTTCCAGATAGTAGGAAGTCCCACTCACAAAAAATAATCATGGCAGCTACAGCGAGCATTCACACAAATTAATACATGTTCATATTGTTGCAACACAAATCTTTGAACATTTGTCAGCTGAAAACAGGTATTTTAATGGGAGAATGAGCCATTGCAGCAAAGCGGAAAGCAAGTGGAATAACAAAACAGCTTTTATGGGATCTGGTGACTGGCACCTGCATGCATACAGACATACACACTATTCAAGAATTTCATAAATTCTAACTTGACACAACTCAACTGTCTACCATCCTAAAAAAAACCCCCCCGCATATTTTAGATGAACTTCGTATTTTTTTTGTTCCTACACGTTTCCTAAAAAATAAAGTATACAGAATTCAATAATTATCACCATATACCCTATAATCAGTATTATGTTGTTAACACATCATCAACCAGAAAAGACAGTGAAAAAGAATGAACATGTCTATATTTTAAAACATTATATGTTTTTCACTTTGGAAGTCTCTGGCTTATACCGAGCTAGAAAACACCCAGACAGCCAGAAATCTTATTTATTTCAGGCTTCTGTGATGGACTGCAAATTTAACACAGATGCCTGAATTCTTATTCAAGTCCTAGGCATAAAATTAAACTGGATTTTAAACGCAACCTGTGTCGCTGAGAAAGAACGATGAGCTTACCCGTAACACATTTTAAAATAAGAATATGCAACAGATTAAATATGTACAGGCATGTCCCTGTACCAAAGGGGCTCTGTTCCAGAACCCCCTGCAGTTAAATAAAACTGCAGATACGGGCAAATGTCTCCCACTCCTCCGGAGCTGAAGGGAGCTCCACTCCCCTCACCTCCACAGAGTCCTCTGAGCCCAACAGTAAAAAAAAAAAAAAAAGCTACTTCCGGTTTCTCCATGAAACTGGAAGTAATGTTTTTAATGCCTGGGGAAGCCCCAGATAAGTGAATCCATGGATATGGGATCAGCAGATACAGTGTTCCCCCTGTAATTTTTAAAAATCCATTACTCATACCAGTTACCACATGCATATATTTTACAATATCTCCAGAAGACAGACTGCAAAAAAACTCACGGTGGACCGATACACACGAGAAGCCTGAAGTCTCTTTCTCTGTCTCTGCCTTCATGCAAAACACATGCAGATTTATTAGCCCAATCCTATCCAACTCCCCACACAGTGATGCAACAGTATCCTAAAAAGGAGTTCTGGTTGTAGAGGTCTCCTCAGGGTAAGGGGATATTTGTCCCCTTGCCCCGAGGTAAGCCCCAACAGCTGATACAGGGCAACTCGGACCTGCACCAGCTCAATTGCTAGTACAAATCCACATTGCCACAGGAAGACAGATCAGGCCTGGGAAGGGGGCAGGATTTAGCATGCACCACTATCAATCCTGCCCCCTCCTGGGCCTGACTGACCCTCCTCCCTGCCCCATCACTGCCCCATTCTGCCCACCTGGGCCCAGTCAACCCCTCCCCACTTCCCTCCAACACCCTGCTCTGGTTTACTCCTCTGGTGGGTCTCCATAGATCTGCTGGTGCGTGCAGAAAGCTGGCGCACCATTCCTGCGCCAGCACCAGCAGCGCAAGCACCAGCAGCGCACCAGCAGCGCAAGCTGATAGAGTGCACTTTATGGCTGCTTTACAGCAGAGACTGGTGGCAGAATGCTGCTGGTGCAGCAGCCCAATAGGACTGGATTGCTGTCAAGAGACTGCTTCCAGCTGAGTGCAGAGATTTTAAGATGACAAAAGAGAGTCATCTTTTGAGAGTAGGCCACTGTCAGATTGCCCCAATCTAGGGACACTTATAAATGTAGTTACTCTGATGTATACCTGGAGATCTCACATGAGTAAGGACTTTCCGCTGACTGCAGCGTCTAGGACAGCTCCTCATATGTATTCACAATGACCTGCACAGAGCCAGCATATCTGGATTGCAGCCAGCACATCTACTTCAACATGTTAACATATATGAGTTAGCACATCTTGACTAACTTAAGTAATCATGGATAACCTGTACAATTAAGCCCTGGAGACAAATGCCACCCTGAAGGAAATGCCAGCTGAACTGGAGTCTCTGGCACATCTCCCACTGACTTTAATCTGCCACAATTAAATGACTTGTTCTAGGTACTATTCAAATTTATAGCATCTTCAGCAGCATTTGGTTTACTTCTCTGATTTTGTTCTGGACGGTGCTCATCATTATGGTCCTAAGCCAAAAAATCATACACCTAAACTGAAGTCAAGTGCCGTTAAACTTCATTACCTTTTCCTTAATTCTAGGGCTAAATGGCCTGAAGGGACAGCTGCACACAGAGTTCAGATTATGGAAAAGTTAAATCAGGAAGAACAACAATAGTAAATAAAACAAAACTTCAAATAGTTTATGAGTGCTAAGAATTGTAATCAACTATGTTTAAAGTTTCATCTTAGTACGGCATCAATACGCTATACAAATTCAGAATATTACTATATCTTACACTGTGGCTCTAATTACAGGAATTTTCTTATCAACTGGAAAGATCAACCACTTAACTAGTAAGTAGGAGTTTTAAGAAACACACACACATGAACGAAAGGGTAGTATGCTGTAACCCCCCCCCCAAGACAAAATATAACACAATAAAAATATTTGATGGAATTATTTGGTTATGGTGGTGACAACATTCTAACTTCTGTTTTCAAGATATATTTCAAGCACTCAGAGCGCAAGCATGAGCTCGGCGCTCCGGTTTTCTGCCAGAGCGCACTGTCGCAAATGTGCCATAATGTGTCTGTGAGGATTACTGCCAGGCCAGTGCCCATGCTGGCCCAGCGCTGGCTGGCACTGGGCTAGCGCACAACGGGCGCCCGTCCTCCACTGCTCGGCGGTCTCACGGACCACTGAGCTGTGGCACAGTAAGCGGAGGCGGGGAGGGGGTGTTCCAGGGAGGGGGGAGGCAGGTGGTGGATGGAGAGAGGGCAGGGAGGAGGTGTGGTTGGGAGGCGTGGAAAGGGCGGGCGGGCAGTGGGTTCGGTGGTCCTCCGTTCATGTGGGGCTTGGCGCCCTACAGAAAAGCATTTACCTTACCACCGACCTTTTGGTTGATGGTAAACTGAGTAGCCCCATTGCGGGGCTGTTTCCCTTACCTGAGAGAAGGGGACAAAAGTCCCCTTCTCCTGAGGTGACACCCACGGTAGCCCGAGGCTCACAGGATCCAGCGGCAGCCGTTTTCAGTGCTGCCGAAGCTGGGCGCCCCGGGCAGATCAGGATTGGGTTGTCACTGAGTCTGGTCAACAAATCAACCAATGGCACAATCTTATGCAAGTCTAAAGTAAGTCCTACTGAGTTCAACTCAATGGAATTTACTCAGAAATAAGCACATATAAGATTGTAGGCAAAACTCATTTATTTCCAGTGAATTTTAGCTAATTTACTTATAGATTAAAGTCCTACCTTTTAAAAATAAAAACTGAAAAAAGCAATCACCAATGAGTTGTATGATGATTTCACAAGAACTGCTTTTTTAAAAGACCCCCATTTGAGCAGGACATCCACTAGTTGTCCTAGCTGTGTAAGGAAGGAGCATGGACACACATATATCTGGTAGAACCTTCTCAGGATTCAATTATATTAAACATCTAGTTATCTCCACGATCAAGAATTTATAGCTAAAATTATTACATAACTGGATGAGTTCAGCAAAAGGTAAAATCGATCTGCAGGAGACTCTGAACACTTCCATCAAATATCCTATGTGTTAGGATAAATAAACTGTAAATAAATTGAAGGGATGGTGATTATATAAAATTAGGATTGCCAAATCTCAGGTTTTGTGAGGGCCTCCTTCTCTGCCTCTTTTTAAAATAGAATGACACTCCACCTCCTCATATCCTAACCCCTTCCCAGAACCAATTCCATGGTCCTGTGCCAGCTATTCACCTAGCATAGGCCCAAGTAGACCCCCCCCCCACGCCACCGAGGCTTACCCCCGGGTAGGGGAGTGATTGTTCCCTTACCCAGGGAAATCTCCTGGACTGCCCCCTGTTGGGGGTGCAGTGGTAGCCATGTTGGCACTGCAGCATCAGTGGGGGAGGGAGAATAGAACAGGGCTCTTAGAGGCACTTTACACGTATAATGTAAGGAGTACACCACAGAGCACATCTATAAACATGGACAAACATGTGTTTGCAAATGGCTTATGATAAAGTACAGTCATCAGAGAGCTGCAACTGGCTGCAGCTTTTTGCTAAGGATATACTAGATGGCAAAGTAAGGTTTGCCTTTGTGTAATGTGTGAAATGTTGGCCAGTATAATGACTACACACATTACCTACATTTGGTTCCAAAATGTGCTGATTATTTCTTCAGTGCTACCCCCGCAGAAAGCTAAACTCACATCATTTGCCTCTCAAAGAAGGGAAAACGATAGTAGGAAGGCACTAGGAAAGAAATCCTCTTTTCTTTGGGATTTGAAAGAGCCTTATAAACAAAGGAAGATAAATAATGAAAATTGTAAGAATGATACAAAAGCACTGGCAGTTGTTCCTTCAAATATTTACATTGCTTCTATTTGGAGAATAATTTGTTCCATTTAACCAGAGTTAGACTCTGAGGACTGCAGTAATCCAGAGGGATTAATTACAGCCTTGAAGTTCTTCTTACACAACTTTGGAAGGCAGAGAACCAAAAGAAAAGAATGCCTACTTCTTCACTGATGAGTGTTAGCAAGACTGGGTACACTAAGGTTGCATCAGCAAAACAGGACTCTGCCAGCCATCAATGAATCAAGATCAACAGTGTAGGCAGAAAGGAGAGAGTGGTGTTGCCCAGCATATCTGACGTATCTCCATCTGCATAAACAAATACCATAGACCACAGAACTGTGCTGCTCACAGAAATGGATGTCTCAGAGACATCCCAAACCCACTGAAATCAACAGATGGTTCTCCAAAATAACACGTTCAAGGAGTAACATTACAGCAGCGTTGCACGATCCATGTGACAGAACACAGATTGTGCCACATTCTTAGAGGGAACAGCAGAGTAACCTACAGCACAGGACCTCCAAGTTCAGGGGTGGTATTGGTCTGATACCAGTTGCAGGAAAGCAATGGCAGGAAAAGGGTAGGCTTCAACACATGCTTGTAAGCAAGTCCTGATACCAGAGGCGGCATGCCAAATGCTGCCCCCCTTACCTAATTATATGCCAGCCTCTGCTCCTCCCACTCTTCAATGCTCCAGTACAGCACCTTCTTCCTTTCCACCTTTCTTCATCTTTTGCCAATCCAGGAAGTAGAAGGAGGAGGAGTACAGTGGAGGCAAGTAGGCAGACAGAGATGGGCATCCCCACCAATCTGTTGCCTGAGGCAACCACATCAGTTGGCCTCATGTATGGTCTGGCCTGCTTGTGAGTTGCCACTGTGGCCTATGAGAAACAAGATGTAGGACTATAATATTCATTCATCCGCACATCCCCACAGTGTGAGATCACACCATGTGGAAGAAGCTTCCATATCTTTCTGTGCATGTGTGTATATGTGTTTGTTTGGCATGTGAAGGGTGCTATTTAAAAAAAAAAAACCTTAGAGAAACTGAATATATGGTATATTTTAACATAAAGATTCCTAGATCCAGCTCAGACATCTCTCTAGTTTTAAAATTCAAATGTGATCATTACCCTTCCTTAGGATCAAAGGAGGACAAAAAGTTATGCAGAACAAACTAGAAAACAAACCCTGAAATGGAAAAGGAAGTGAAATAGTTTGTAGGCACTTACATGGTGACGGCTCATGTACTGCTTCTTCTAAACTATCCTCAGGCCCTTCCTCACCCGCTCCAGAGGTCACTGAATCTTCTGGGGCAGAAGTAGAGCCTGGCGTGCTTGGCGCACTAACAGAACCAGAGTCCCCATCCTCACTGTTGGATCCGTATCGATCCTGCTGAGCAGCTGCCACACTCTCACTGCAGCTCCTGCGCTGTTTCCGGTGCACGCGGGAGTGAAGCACCATTTGGTGATACGTACGGAAGATCTTGCCGCACTCAAAACACTCGGTAGACTTGTTCTGCGATACCCTTCTGCTCTGCCGTGAGGATGGCCTGTACTCTAGATCATCTTCACCAAGGATGCAGCTGTCCCCTGACTGTGTGCTATTGCTTTTCTCTGAACGCCCGCTGGTGCAGCTCTTCTTCTTCGGATGACTGGAAGAGCTGGGTAAATCCTGCTCTTGCTTGCGCTTCTCTTGACTGACAAGAATATATTCCCTTTTGTCTCTGTCATAAGTGACATCAGCATCTGCCAGGACTTCATCCCATCCCAAATACTTTACATACTCAGAAGGCTCTGCAACTTTTCCTTTGGTAGCCAGGTGCCAGGCCTGGTAACTATTGACAGGATCCAGCTCAGCTACTCTTTTGCCTGACTGCCCCCTTGCAACACCATCTACACCTACAGATGGCCTCAGGTTCAGATACTGGAGGAAGAACTGCTTGGCTATAGATGGGTCAAGGTCTCCGTCACCCAGCCTTTCAAGTCTGTGTTCACTGCGGCCTCCTGGAAACCTGCCATGTACAGAATTATGTGCTTTGAGGCTTTCCATATTTGTAAACAGGTTTCCACACTTGGAACAAACTTCGTAGAGGGACAAGCCAGTCACAATGGTCTCTTCCTGAATGACATCATTAATAGTGGCTACAGGCTCCAAATCACTTTTTGGCTTGTTTTTACTGGCAGATTTTGGGCCATGTGATTTCATGTGGTTTTTGAGGAACCAGGGTTCTTTAAACCTCCTGCCACAGATGTGGCATCCATGATCAAATGACCCTCTATGCTTTTTCATGTGAGCTTTGAGGAACCATGTTTGACTAAAAGCCTGTCCACAGACTTCACAAGGAAACTCTCCTGCACTCGATTCACTCTTGCAGTTCTCAGAGAACGTTTCCCCATTTGGGACCTGAGTGGTAATGTGATCTCTCTCTATGTGGTTTAACAGCGTCTCTTGCCTTAACGTCATGTAGTTGCACAGCCTGCACTTGAAAGGTTTGTGGACCTGGTGTATGTGCTGCTCCAATTCTTTCTTGTCTTCAAATCTGTTTTTGCAGAAGGTGCACTGAAAAGGACATAATTTAACATTGTCGCCAAGGGCGGGATCTGAAACAGCCTCCTTCCGACTGCTTCTGAGCAAGATCTTGCCACCCTCTGGAGAGCTTGTACCATTCAATATCTTGTTGCAGGCAGAGGTGCTTTTGGTAGGGCTGGTGCAGCCGTCAAGGCCTTCTGAGACTCTCATCTCTCCAAGCTGTGCCTCCCCTCCCATCTCCACTTCATGCCCCTGGCTGATTGTGCCTGTTCTGTGACTCCGAATGTGTATCTTCAAGTTGCCCTTCTGGGAAGCTCTGTGGTCACAATAAGGGCACTTGTACGGCTTCTCCCCAGTGTGCTTCCTCATGTGCTGCGACAGGGAGCTCTGGAAAGGAAAACTTTTGCCACATATGCAGCAGCTGTGTAAGACGGACTTGTCTGCATCCATCTCATTCTTGCTCATCTTGTGCGGACTGGAGGCTCTCCGTAATTCCATGTTTGCCTGTATGCTACAATCCATTAGTATTATGGCAACATCGGTCAAAAGAGCAGAACCATGGCCAGGAATGAGAAATGGTGGCTGCCGTTTCAATCACCCATTTCTGCAGAATGAGACTTTATCTCTTCATTCTTGTATTCCGGTTTTCCCTCAGCTGCTTGAAAGCATCTGTGATATATGCATTCTTTGGTGTTTTTGAGTCAGGTGGCAAAGAGGATCTGAAACCAAGGCAGAGAACACAAAACAAATTTACAAAATGCAAAGCATTTCATTTTTTTCAAAAAACTTCCTTTTGAATCTTTTGCAAGAGGTTCAATTTGAAATTTTTTATATTCCTCCATACCAACTTGTTAACTTTCACACCAACTATACTAAGTATGACTTTGTCTTAAATAATAGAATCATTAATAAATATGTTCAATAGAACAATTTATACAAACCTATGAAATATTAGTGTCAGACTATGGGAACAGGTTACTGGCATTTACTAAAAATGAGAACATTAACTCCCAAAACACAATTTTAATTTTTGTTTCCAAACCAAGTAAAAGTGTTTGTGTGCACAGATTCAAGTGAATAAGCCCTTTCTTGAAGTGGCAGTAATATTTTAAGTCTGCGGTTTTACAGATGTATATAATTTTATGAAAAACAGTCAAACTTTTGTTTGCCTACCAATGAAAAGGTTTCGTAGAGTACAGTACTCCTTCCCTATAATGAAAACTGCATCTCAGGCACGTCTGCTGTACACAGGGTACATCATATTTTGATTCAACCATTCAGTTAAACAGAATTTCTAAACTAGCACATTAAGGCTGTAATCCTAACCACACCTTCCTGAGAGTAAGCCCCACTGAACAAAATAGGACTTGCTTCTGAGTAGACCTGGTTAGGATCGTGCCCTAAATTGACAACCTTCCCATACCTTGCTTAGGTAAAAATGCTAACGAAACCTTGTAATTTCTTAAGGAAGACTGCATTTGGGGTACACACAGAAGAGCAAAAGGTAAAAATGCTTTGCGCCTCAATCCAGCACCACCAATATCAATGGAAGGGTGTTTTGCTGTTCTAATGTTATTTTTCATTGGCTTCAATAGGAGTAGGATTATACTTGTTGGTCTCTAGGGAAGAGCTATTCATGGGTGTGTGCCTGAACATCATTAGGCTGCAAACCCTCACACATTTGGGACACTTAAAATCCACTGCCTTGGAATCCCATTACACAGGACTGCAGCTGCACTCTGTATAGGAGCACAACATCCACTTTTTTACCAGAAGCACAATTAGATTCAGCGAAGGCATGCATTGCTATTTTAAGAGTTCTCCTTCATTCTACTTCCCAAGAAAGAAGAAATCCTCTCTTTAGGAGGCAGAGGCATCCTGCGAACAGCTCTGTGGAGCTGCACTGACAAACTTTGGAAATATGTGTGAAAAGTGGAATATAAATCTGGAAAATTAATGAAACATTTAAATGTACCACATTTCAGGAAGAAGGTTCACATTCCTCTTATAAGAGACATCTCTGTTCCCACCCCTCCTAACTTTCATGAACAGAAATGGCCATCAAGTGACATGAATGTGTGCGTAGGTCATCAACATGAATGTGTGTGTGGGACCTTGCAGAACTTCCAAAAGATTTTAGACTTGGACAAGTGCACAGGAAGGGAGAACTCCAGCCCCAGAGAACATTAATTGTGAATGATGCCCTTACTGGACTGATGGTATTATTAGAAGAGCACACTATTAAGATGCTATCATTAAGGGTCTTGCCCCTTCATTGTTCAGCTCCATGCCACTGAAAAGCTGTGGGCAATGGCACAATGCTTTGTCCAACAATAATGGCTATTACCAGCATGGCAAGTTCAGCCAAGGCTCCTGCAAGTCACAGTTAGCTCATGATACCAATGCACTACCACAAGTCTTTCCTTTCAGTTGGCACAGCAGGCCCAATCCTGAACATTTACTTGTCGAGACAGCAAGTAGGACAGTGTGCTGAGTCATCTTTCTAAGACTTCTGATTTTCCAGCTTAAAAGCTGGGAATCCAGGTTATACTTTTGGTGGTCTACAGCTATGAACACTCACAAAAGGCTTTCCGTACAATCTACATTGCGCCTCCAGAGGATGACATTCTTTTCAGATTGACATTATGCCCTGCATGGATTTACTCTGTCATCACTCAAAACTGCAAGCAAAAATGTGTACCTACATGTCCCATGTACAAAGAGGATATCTGAACGAATCACAGAAATTAGCAGTTTCGAATTTTTAAAAGCAGCCCAATAATTAAGAGGCATGCTGAGAAAAGAACTCCCCAGTGGTCTGCAGCAGGAATTTAATAAAACTGTAAGCATTCAAAAATGAGCTATAATGGCTATGAAGAACCAAAAGAAGAAGAAAAAATAGAAGACAGGATAATTGAATTCACAGAATATATTGAAGAATCTGGAGAAAGGACATGGATTAAGTTAAAATTCAATCAATACAGGGGAGACGTATCACTAAACAAATTAAGCTGCAAGCCTAAACTCACTTACTAGGGAGTAAGACCCACTGAATACAAGAGCACACCAGTAGAAACTGCTTTTCGACTGCAGTAAAGCAACCTCTGCCAGAGCAATGCTAGTTACACTGGCAGGTATAGTGAGGGATATAGGACTAGCCCATATGAGCAAGCTCTGAGTTGATTTAATAATCACAGCTATCACAGTCACAACAGATGCCCCCAGCATTACCTACAGATCAGTTGTATGTTTAAGCATGACCTAGGTTAAGATGAAGAAGTGCTCACACCCATTCTTTTCACAGGCTTGAGGATACTCTCATATTTAAATGCGGTAAGAATCTGGGCTTTCATTACTATAACAGCAGGTCACCTTCATCTCAGAGTAACATCTGTTGCGACTGAAGATTGCAGGGAGGGTCACTTAAGCAATGAAGCAAGTTTAAAAATAAACTTTCAGTTCTGAGATGATAATTCCAAACTTTGCCTAGCAACCCCATCAGAGGAACAGCCAAAAACGTTCTCAACCAGACCGTAACATTTGGGGCACGTTTTCTGAAACTGAGATGCATGTTTACAGTTGGAATTCAAAGTTTGCTTATTTGGAAATGTACTGCATTGAAATTAATGTGACTTGGGACGACAGGAGTGTTGTGATTGTCCTCAAGGTCTTCCGGAGAGTTTAGGGCTGTGCTAGAATTTGAACTCAAGTCTGCCTGTTTTATTTCCAACCATCTATTGCAGCGACCCTTTCTCGACTCCTAACTGCAAAGCTGTCAGTGATCTGATGCGCACCAGAACTTTATGCATAAACCAGAACTCCTACACATTGAATGGAATGCCCAACACTTACTTGGGGGGGGGGGGAAGACTGCAGACATGCTCTTCTGTAGTCCTGTTGTGGACCACTTGATTCACCTCTGCGTCTCTCACTTCCAAAGATCACACAACTGCTCTATAATTCTGGGCAGCTAAATACAATGGGAGGGGAGACGGGGGGGGGCAGACTTTAAATAGTAAGCATATCCTTGAATTCACAGGAAATCCTAGCAGCATATGTCCTTCAGAGTAAACACAGGCATTAGGGAAAGTCAGCATGACATTGCCTTGATCATTTCTGAGAGCCGCTGAAGCTAAACTTTGCCAGTTGTTGTTCCCATCCCCCACACCCACAAAAAACATGGAAAACTGACTGATCAACAAAATACTTTTGTAACTTACAACCAAATGAGAGCAGGAGTCACAAGCAGAGAGGCAGAAGTGAAAAGGGGAAGGAGAGGTTGCTACACTCAAAACAGGGTTGTAAAACATGGAGCCTTAACACGCAGCTCGCTTGTATTTAAGGAAATCTTTACAGTGTTCGACCACTTTCTTTTGTGGTCTCTGCTCTTCTTTGCATCCAGGGACCCAGCATTTTCAGGTTTTTTGATTTGCAACAGTTAACCTACAACTGTTCTCTCCGATTCCTCAGGACATGTCATCTGTTTTCTCTTCTCTTTCTCTCACCCCTTCCTCTGATCTAATGATATTCTAATTGGGCTCCAAACCTCCGGAGAGAATAGTGAGGCTGTTCTAAAACAGCACCACAGACAATAGCCCTTATAAAAAGAACACACCCCCCCCCCCTTAAAAAAAGGGAAATACTTATAAACATCTATATTCGTCTATCTCATGCACACACACTCAAAACACCCTAGCAAAGCAAAAGAGGGAAAGTTACTTGAAAGGAAAAGCAAAAGAAACAGTGGAAACATACATCTAAGACAGTTCATATAGCACTTTCTGAAGGAGTTCTAGGAAGACAACCCCTTATTCTTGAGCACTTAAGAGAACTTCTTCAGGAGATGTTGAGAAATATGGGCCTGTCACCCACTCACTACATATTTTGTGCTTCAATATACTGAACATGTTTGTCCTCCCAGAGACAAAGAAAGGTTTTTTATTGGTTACACTGTAACACTATAAGGAATGAATTAAAATACATCATTAACATCCTGGTCTAGCTTATCTTACAACCAAAACAAAGAGGCTATTCTTTTGAACAACCGGGAGGGGGGAAACCCATAACAACAATGAAGCGCTCCTTGCCCTAAATACCATACAAGATCAACAATTATAAGCTTATATTCTACAGATTTGGATCCCGAATAGCTGCATGAAGTGATGCATTCACTAATGGGAGAGTAAGTACCATTGATGACAAGGCCTTGGGGCTTCTGCTGTTCCCAGACCAATCAATAATCCATTATGCCCAAACTACATTTCCACTCTAATATGAAGAATAAAAGGACAGCCAGTATTAGCAATTCTGCCATGGAGAGAGGGGGGGGGGGAAATAATCAATGATACAGAACACACAAAATGCTGCCATCACAAGACTGAAATGATTGGTCATACATAACATTGACAAAGCTATCTACAGTACCCCTTTATCTCAAGACTTCTGCACAGTACCCCCTTATCTCAGAAACACTCCCTCTGTGTGTGTGTGTGAGTGTGTGCGAGAGAGAGAATATAATACACACTAGACACATATGAGTATGCACACATTCTCTTCTTGATGAAATCCTACTTTAAAAAATTAGTTTCTTGCTATAATTGCAGGACCAATGGAACTCAGCACATATTCAAATGGAGACACCTCCATTGTTATTTTCTTCTAAGCTCCTTTTTTCTCTCAATGAATAACCATTTCAACATTGTGTCCAACTACTGTTAAATGGTGATATAAGCAAACACGCATAACACAACTTCATGTAAACAAACAAGTTATCATGTAGGAAACAAAAATACTGCACGCCCATTTTTACCATATAGATTTAAAATATTAGTGTGTGTCAATTCAAATTAGTAAGTTCTCCCCCCCACACACACACACTTATTTTTTATCAACGTATCTTATTAAAATTGTCAGAAAGAAATGGATATCAGATGGGAGGGAATGAATTAAATGAAAAAATACTTAAATGGCAAACTTTTAGTCATTAGATGCACATTATTAATGCACAAGGTCATCAGTGACTTATTTCCTAGAATACAAAGACCAGTAGTTGAAGCTGACTTCACAAAAAGAGAAACAATAAAAGACAGATGACTGCACAATTTGATCACTGATAAGATCCAAAAATCTCAGAACAGAACCAGTACAGATGTGAAGAATTTGTTAGGAATTATTCTGCATATTTTAGAGTGCCCCCTCCGGGGAGGGCGCACAGAGGACACACAGGGGGGCGGTGAATACTCCACAGACCCAATCCGTGGATAACTGGCAGCCCAATCCTATCCATGCTTTCCTGGGAGCAAGCCCCATTAACTCTAATGGGATTTACTTCTGAGTAGACATGCATAGGATTGGGCTCTGAATCCACAGATAGAGGTTCCATGGATGGGGGTGCTCCCTGTATATATCCCTGCCTCCTTATGAACATCAAAAAAAAAATACGCAGTGACAGTTTGTACTAAAAGATGTTTGCAAAGCTTCTTCAAGAACAGCCACACAGACTGGGATCCAAACAGCCTGCATGCACAAAGTTTTCAGCTTCCACCTTCTAGTGATAATGACCATGGCCCAAAAATACCAATCTAAAGTTAAGGGTCCTCTGGAGCAACATGCAATGGGGATGAGAGACTAATACCAGAAGAAAATATAAACTCCTTTCCCCTTTGTGCACATGCGGACTCAAGTATGATCACAGCTTGCAGGTCAGGAGGAGCTGACAAAATGTATTTCTGTGACTTCAACAATAGCACTTAATCTATCTAATCTGTAATTGAATTGTGGGGCAAGGCCACCAATGAAGGATAGCCTAATAATACCCAATATGATTAGTATTATTTTTAAAAAATCTACCCGGCCTTTCCCCCCTTGGGGAATTCAAGAAGGCTTACAATACAAATTCAGAACACAGTAAGTGGGCAGCAATAATTAAAAATAGTAATATTTGAACCACTTTGAGTGCCCAGCAGGGAGCAAAAGCAGGGTAAAAATCTTTTAATTAATTAATTAATTAGATGCGGAATCATAGAGGAGGACAAAAATGAACTCAGGGAATGTTTGAGTAAAGGCCCATGGTTTCAACCTCTGATGAATTACTGGCAAGGAGACAGACAACAGCACAGTAAAAGGTACAGAATTTCACATCTGGGGGGGCTGCCACTAAAAAGACCCTCTTGTCAGTCACCAGCAACCAAACCTCAGAGGGTAATGAGACCCACAAGACAGCCTCCTTCTTTGATCATATAAAGAAAGGACATTGTAGACTTCTAGATTAATCCAATCATGGGATCTAAAATCATCCTATTTCTGTCTTGATCTGCCCACATTTCATGAGCATCTGCGTATCAACAGCAATGTTAACTGCACTACACTGAGCTGCCCTAAATAACAGACAGATCTTTTTTTAAACCTACAAAAAGGGACAATTTGGAAGGTAATAGTTTTGTATAGCAAATAAAATGTGAAACCCAAGCTGAGTATTTTGAATTTCAAAAGCTGCAAGGCATAGTAAAACCCTTGAGAGGAGTAATCGAACCTGAAATCAAACCTTTCAGCTGTCACCCCAGTCTGCCTTATTTTGGTGGAAAGTGCTGAACTATTTATACGGAACATCACTGTAATACGTCAGGCTACACAATGGCAAAAAGAGAAGCACTGTTCGTTTCCTGCCAATAACATTCCCAAGCCATATTTCACTGTCTCTCTGAACCCTGCTGTATACAACAAGGCAAACCACAAATAAGTATTTTGTGAACCTCTCATTCCATCCCATCTCTTGCACACAGAGAGCTCCTAATCTAACTTTGCCTGCTATGAATAGATGTGCTTTATATTCCTACAGAACATATCCTAAAAGACAGTACACAACACAGGTGGTCCAGGACAAGGTTATCTATTCAGAGAGCATGCAACTACATGGCTGCCCCACTATTAGTCCCACATGACTATTATATGACTAATAGTCATGTCCCACATGACTATTATAGAACATCGAGTAATGGAGATTTTAGGAGAACAGATAACAGTGCCTTCCGCTTTCTATGGTACCCGCAGAAGCAGAAGAAAACATTCCAGACGTGTTCTTTATATACAGTAGTTGAAAGCTGCAGTTTTTTAAACCTTTCATCTGTCTGAAAATTTAGCATCAGTGAAAACTGATCTTATGCACAGGAACAAGAATCAAGGCCTTCCAAATAATTTTTCACTTCCAAAGCATATTTGTGTGGTGGATCAACACAAATGGGCATTTATTGATAGATGGTTTCTGGTTACTTTTTACATCAACAGTACAGCATTTCTCAATGCTCAATAGAGCATTATGGAAGACCAATTTCTGTATGACTGCTAATTCAGCAAAGACCTGTTTAATAGATGACAGTTTTGAGTTTGAGCGCAATCACTCCACTTTCACCGCTGCTGGGAGCCCTAACAAAGGTTCACACCAGGCTGCCCACACCCTGGGGAGGCTGCAGGAGGCTTGGGTAAGTGCTCCCAAGCCCCTGCAGCCCCCTGAGCAGCACGATTCTGGGAATCACGCCACTGCCTCCTCCCTGCCTCCAGGCTGCACCTGCCCCTTAAGGCAGGTGCTCACAGGCTGGGGCGTCGCGATTCCCCAGTTTGAAAAGCCCTGGTTTAGACAATGTACTGATAACTAATAGCATTCTGAAATCCATGTTCTATTTTTATGTGCCTTGGTGGTGTACAAGAACTAGAATTTTTTATATTATTCAGATTTGGGTCCTGAATCCTTAGTTTCCAAAAGCAGTATCCAACTGCCTTAAATACACTATGCATGTCTGCTCAAAATTAAACCCAATAAGTTTAATAGGATTTACTCCCAAATGTTACATGACTGCAGCCTGACAGCACAATTCTAATTAGGCTTTATTATTGTTGTACATGGCCATACATCAATGTGTGAAGTATACCGTGAAGCATACCGCACAATCAACTGTGCATGGGACCACATATAAGCTAGGGCAGGCAGTGGGAGGAATGGGGGAGCATCTGGACAGGGAGGAGGTGGAACAGAAGAAGGAGGGGTGGATACCAGCTGAAGTGCATCTCAGCCCATTGCTTCCCCAGTTCCCTCTCCCTTACTCTCCTCAGACCTATGCCAGCAAAACGGAGACCCAAAAAAACCCACTGGGGCAGCAGAGGATTGGAGGATACTTTCATAACTGCTCCCCCCCCCCCGCCAGAAGACACAGTGGGGGAAGGGGAGTTAGGATTGGGTTGTAAGAAACGGAAATCATTTTATTTTATTTTTACCCACTCAAAAGTTTGATTAAAGCTCATTTGAGGATTCTTGTTCCAATAAGCACAATTATAGTAGGCTGCAATATCCACAGTTGATAATTGAAGACAGTAGAGTATGAGAGCACAGGAAGCTATTGTGGTAAGTGAAATATGCCTTGAGGGATGCTTTATAGGAAGGTCACTTTAGGTCTTCAAAACTGAGTGAGATTGTTTTCAAAATGTGACTATCACAATAACCACATATCACTCACATTCCACATGTGGAGGGGGGGAACACAACCATCTCAGCCCCTTTGGACAGTTCAGATTACTTAATTTTCCTTTTATAAAACGAGTTTTTGGAAGATAGTATTTCCCCATTTCAAGTCATGTGGCCTGGAGTTCTAAATTCAGGCATTTCTGTAAGTAAAATGGGTATGTACAAATAAATGGTTCAAGTTCCTGCTGTTCATATATTACTTATAATGAAGTAAGGTCTCCCAAATACTATCCCTTCATTTTCATAAAAGTCACAATTAGATTGTCTTTCATATGTTGTGTCTTTCACTGCTGCGGGGAGCCCTGCTGCAGGTCGCGCCGGGCTCCCCACAGCCTGGGGAGGCTGCAGGAGGCTTGGGTAAGTACACCCAAGCCCCTACAACCCCCCTGGGCAGCACAATTCTGAGGATCGCGCCGCTACCTCCTCCCTGCCTCCAGGTTGCCCCCGCCCCTTAAGGGGGCAGAGACCAGAGCTCACAGGCTGGGGTGTCATGATGCCCCAGTTTGAAAAGCCCTGGAATAGGTACTTGTTTGGCTGACAAACTACTTACATGAAAATGAAAG
The DNA here is from genome assembly GCF_035046505.1 of Tiliqua scincoides. Taxonomy (NCBI): domain Eukaryota; kingdom Metazoa; phylum Chordata; class Lepidosauria; order Squamata; family Scincidae; genus Tiliqua; species Tiliqua scincoides. Next base: position 69,010,445 of record NC_089824.1, read on the forward strand.
AAATGAAACCAAACAACAATAGAGCAGTCCTTACCCAGTTAACCAACCATTGACCTATTCTGAGGTTGATTTGGGCCACAATCCTAACCACATTTGCCTGGGAGTAAGCCCTGTTGACTATAATGGAGGGTACTTCTGAGCAAACTTGCAGATTGGGCTCTTGGAGTGAGCCCAATTTGGATTGGGCTCTTTTGTCTATTTTATTTTAAAATAAAACTTGGTCTGTGTAGGTCTAGGGCAGAGGCAACATTTCTAGATCTCTTGAATATGCCCCACAGTCTCATCTTCTCTTCCCTTTTCAATCATAACTACGATTTGCATAAATGCCTGTACCAACAGAGCTGCTGGGGCTCTGCATGAAGGGCCTTTTCAATATTCTGGCCTTCAGGGAAAATTGCAGGATGACTCAATGGCTTCTGTAAGAAGGGGACATAGTTCACAGTACAGCACATGGTTTCCATGGCATGTAGAAGGTTTCATTTTCAATTCCTGGCATCTCCAGGCAAGACTGGGAAAGAACCTGAAGTCTTGGAGAGTGGATGCTAGTCAACATACATGAAAGTGAGACAGACCAATGGTCTGTTTTAGCATCCCCATTCCAGACGCCATCCAAGAACCACAGTGCCAGCTGGCACTCAGCCTTGGTAACACCCTGCAACCCTCACCCTTCAGCCTGCCCTCTTCAGTCTTCTTAAGCTCTACTGAAACTGCTGAAACCAGCTCAGGCTTGTCTGTCAAACAACTTGGGACACCCCTCTCTTGAGAGGCACTCCCTCCCTCCCTCCCTCCCTCCCTCCCTCAGATAACAGCAGCTTGGCTCCCTAGCACTCTCCCTTCAAGGCTACTGCCTCCATGCACATTAAGAGCAAACTCCCTTGGCTGGTCTAGCAAATCCTCTAGAGGTCCTTAAGCCATTTCTGCCAACATTTGCATATATGCAACAGGGACCAAATGTGTACACCTGTGGGCCAGGTGAAAATGGGTTAATCAATTGGCAAGAGAGAGTAGCTCCCCCATTGCAAGTGACTGAAATATTTTCCCGTTCTTAGCCTCACCCATTGCCTGTAGCCCTTGGTTCAGGGTACAGAGAGTCAAGTCGCACCCTTTCTGCTGTGGTCGGAACTGTCTCCAGTGGTTCTCAAACTTTTTTAGGTGGGACCTACTTTTGAGAACGACAATCTGTCCAGGACCCACTGAATGTGATGTCATTAACCCACCAAAAGTGATGTCAAGGCCAGAAGTGACATCATCAAGCAGGAAAATCTTTAACAAGCCCCTATAGGACAAAATCAAACTGTGTAAATAAAAAAGTTTACAGTAAGTATAAGTTAAAAAATTTAAAATAAAGAACCCTCCTAATCCTCCCAAGCAGTTGCTGATGTGTTTTTAAAACATTTCCCAAACATCCCAAAGGGAGTAAGCCCCATTGACTATCATTGTTAAAAGTATATACATAGTAGCCTGTTAAAGTACAAATCTGTAACATTTTCCAAAATGCAGTCACATACTATGACTGGCTAAACCGCTGAGCCAATGAGCCTGTTGAAAGCAAGGCTGGCAGTTCGAATTTGCGCGATGGGGTGAGCTCCCATTGCTTGTCCCAGCTCCTGACAACCTAGCAATTCGAAAGCATGTAAAAATGCAAATAGATAAATAGGTACCATCACGGTGGAAAGGGAACGCTGTTCCACGCGCTTAGGCATCTAGTCGTGCCAGGTATACAACCATAGAAACTGTCTACCAACAAACTGGCTCTTTGACTTAGAAACGGAGATGAGCATCGCCCCTAGAACTGGACACAACTAAGCTTAATGCTGGGGGAACCTTTACTTTACTATGGTAGCATCAAGTCGAATACGTTAAGAATAAAATACACATTGAAATGAATGGGGACCCACCTGAAATTGACTCACGACCCACCTAGTGGGTCCCAACACACAGTCTGAAAAACACTGGTCTATACCCTTCTCCTTTCATCCCTTTTAAAATCCCTTTTAAGTTACACACACTCATTGCTATGAGTCTACTGCTATGAACTATAGAGTTCTGTGATCCATTTATAGGGCACCTTTATTTCTCTGGCATCTGATGCCGCCCTGGGTCCCTTTTAGGGAGAAGGGCGGGATATAAATAAAGTTTTTTATTATTATTATTATTAGCCTCCACACCAGCAATTTTCAACCACTGTGCCAAGGCCACCGGTGTGCTGCGAATGGTCTGCAAGTGTGCCACAGGAATTTGGGGCAAGACCATTTATTAGTAGGGCCACTGGGCAGTGTAAGCCCCCCGCTGGAAGTGCATTGTGCCTTGTCAGTATAAAAAGCTGATGTGTGTCTTGACCATTTTAGCACCTTGTCAATGCGCCGTGAGATGGAAAAGATTGAAAATGGCTGCACCACACCCTGTGACACATGGCTCTTTCTTAGTCTGCAACAGACTGAATACTTTTCGGACTTCCTAGCTGAGCAGCCTTATTACATCTTTATTCCAGTATCCCTCTGCTTTGAGCAATGTTTAACAGTTTCTGAGCAACTGCTATGAATGATTTTGTGCCCCTCCAAACACAAGGTTAGTTTTTCAAACTTTAGATGTTAACTCATGTCCTGAATGTGCGCACCAAGCTTCATTTGTCCAGCTCAACATTTAAGGGAGACAAAATTACAAGCAAAGCGAACAGGCTGAACGTACAAGGCCTCACTTCGCTTGGCTGATTAACTGGAATGTCCTTTCTTTTCTCCAAAACAGGTCTCAAAGTTCTTGCTTTCAGCAAAGAGAAAGCAGACAGCAGATCGAAAGATGCATTTGTCTTTCACAGGCTCAGAAGTTGAAAAGAATTCTCTCTCTGCCTACAGCAAGAATTCATTTTATTTAGCCCAGAGAATAGGCAGGTAAAGTGATCTAAAAACAGGCAAATTGAAATGTCAATAAACTCACTGTTTCACTGAGCAATAATCTTTGCCCCTTGAAGAAAGGGCAGAAACACTCCTCTTGACTGTCAAGTGAAGCAAGTAGTGGAGCTAACTTTGAAGCACAAATTAACCAGAGTTCTTGGACTGAACTTTCTCCTGCTTTTTTAGCCCCAAGGTTGCAGACAAGTCTGCCTTACCAGTTTAGCTACTTTATAAAAATCTCTGAATATTTATTAAGAATTTATGTTCAACTACTTTACTTTTGCCTCTCTGTTCCTTCCCACCCACTGCTGTTCTTTCCTCCCTTCTCTCCACTGTCTCAGTTACGGAAGCTTCTTGGGGCAGAGAACTTTAAAACAGGCTTAGCCCTTGCACACATAACCTCTGCCCTTCCTGGTTTATGGGAGATGCCCAAAGGGGACTGCTCCATTGGATATAATTATAAGTGCCTAATTAAGGAAAGGTCTTGAAGAAGGCAATAGTATGGCTGTATTTCAAAATTCCTCTAGGCCCCACTGATTTAAATAACTACCAGTCGGCCTCAAATATACCATGCTTCAGCATGAACTAGTGGCCTGCAATTATCATGTGAAAGAAACAAAAAGGGCGAAGAAAAACAATAGAACACTCTTGAAATCCCAGTCTTAGCTCAAAAACAAGGAAAACAATTATAAAGCATAAGGTTTCAACCTATGACAAAAGCTCAGTGGACCAGTTCTGTCCTGAATGAGTCACACTTATGGCTGGCAACCTTCAGTCTCGAAAGACTATGGTATAAGCCTACAGCACCCAGTATTCCCAGGCGGTCTCCCATCCGAGTACTAACCAGGCCTGACCCTGCTTAGCTTCCGAGATCAGACAAGATCTACATTCTGGTAGCATTCATGAACTTGGGCCATGTTTCCAGATGATCAGGCAGGGACCATGGTCTGGAGCAGGACCTCTGAGAAGAGTTTTATCAGGGGGTACAAAGTTTCTTTTGGGCGCCTTCCCAAAGGGGAAGGGAACAATGGGGGGAAGGCAGAATGGGGGGCAAAATAGGGCAAGGGGGGTGCTGACAGCCAGAATAGTCTTTGGAGCCCAGGTCTACCAGTCTTCTTGATGCGGAACCCAGGTCTACCCAACCATGTGGCATTGGCAACTAGATAAAGTAATATGAAAAACCAAACACACTTCTAAGTCTCTTTGAAATTTAGAAAATCATTGCTGAAAATTAGCATCATTGTATTTAGGCTCACACTAGAATGGACAGTGTCCTGGGTGCACCAAAACACACTCCTGCAGCAGCTGTAGCCTTGCAGCTGTGCCCCTGAGCCCCAATACACTTCTTCATAGTTATCAGATACACAAGCCAAAGAGCTACTATAGCAGGCCAGTTTATTCCCAGATCTGACACTGTATTAAGGAAGGCCATGGATGCATTTCTGGGCCGGGTGTATATGGCTTGCAGCAGCAGTTGCCACTGCATGCCCAGTTATGCCCCCAGCATAACTCATAGGCAGTGAGTTTGGGTGAGACAGGAAAATGTAAGTTCCCAGGAGCTTTCTGGGCCCCCTCCTTTGACTCCTGGGCCCCCTTTCTGACCCTGGGCCCAGGTACAAATTACCCCCTTTACCCCCTCTCCTAGGCCCTGGTCTGGAGTGCTTTTCACCAACCTGGGTTGCTGGGTCAGCTGTTCCCTGCCGCAGGATAGAGACCTAGCTACTGTATCATGTAAGTCTGGATAATTTCTGGATTAGATAATGCAAACTGCAACTGCTTCAGAAAGCAGCTTTTCAACCACTATCTGATGTAGGCTGGTTTGAATCTACCATGCCTATTTTGAAACATTGTTGGTTGCCAGTTTGTTTCCAAGACTATTTGACAATATTGGATAAAACCCTAAGGGGGCCAAGTCCTAAATATTTCAGACAGCACCTATATACTCACCTATATACTCTTCTCTTCACCTCCATAGTTTTACAACTGGCCAATGAACCCGCACTCCAAGAACTACTGTTATTGGGGGGGGGTGTAGGGGGCTACCGAGAGAGAAAGAGAGAGAGAGAGAGAGAATCCCTTTCCCTTGAAATTCCTACTATCTACAGCTCTGGTCTCTGTTCAGAGTCAGGTAAAAACTTTTGTACTCTACTGTGCTTTGGAGAATTAAGAATTTACATGGCTATCTTCTGCTTCTCAGTACTGAGGACTTTTTTTTAAAAAAGTGTTACAATGTTTTACAGATAATATAATATTTATTCATTTGCTGCTTTTCAACTAAACATTTCCAAAGTGGTTTAGGGAGGAAAAAAGAAAACCCCCAACCCTAAAACAATAAGTAAAACATTGTTACACTTTTTTTTTTAAAGTCCTCAATACTGAGAAGCAGTAGATGGCCATGTAAATTCTTAATTCTCCAAAGCACAGCAGAGTACAAAAGTTTTTACCTGACTCTGAAAAGAGACCAGAGTAGTAGATAGTTGGAACTTCAAGGAGAAGGGATTCCATCACTATCTTTATAACTTGTGAATGTGTTTAAAAGCCTCTCAAAGTGACAAAGTAAAGCATGTTATTTTCAGTACCATGTACTGAACATATCAGCTTGTACCATGTACAAACATATCAGTGCTACTTAGCATGTTGGGAACTCTTGTTGTTTACACCTGGGTGGACAATGAGAAAATAGGGTTTTTTTCTCACATTGCAGAATATGAAATACACCACTGAGATACAATCCTAAGCATGCTAACTAGGAAGTAAAGCCCTCTGGACACAATGAAACTTACTTCTCAGTAAATATATATAAGATAGCACTGTTAGGCTGCAATCCTATACACACTTACCTGGGAGTAAGCTCCACTGAATACAGTGAGACTTCTGAGTAGACATGCCTAGGATTGTACTGTTAATCCTTTAACCTGTTACACAACAAATAAGCAAGGATTATGCTGTGACTTTGTCATTATTCTGCTCCTAACATACAAACGCCTACTGCTGTTTCTACATACCCAAAGTCAATTGTGTTCATTTGTGTTATACTGCTTTTATTAAATGAAGTTCTTTCTATTAAGTTTACCCGTTACTCATATTACTCTGGGTACATTAAGCACATAATACACATGTTCCACTTAATACACTCACAAAGCACGCAGCATGCGTTTTCAGAGCTACAGCGTTAACAAGAGAAAATATCACAACCTAATCAAATGCGCATATAAACTGTGAAATCATATTTGAATTAAACTATATACAGCAGATGCTTTGAAACTGCAGTACATGTGTGTTTTATTTTGGATGACATTTAACAGTAAACTGAATGCAATTTAATACGGTCATGTTTATTTTTGTGTGTGTGTTCAACAGAATAACCTGGAAAATAAATAAAATAAGCAAAAAAATATTAAATTTCATCCAATGTACTACAATAAAGAAACTATTTTCTCAAAACCATCCAAAAATAAAATACACATGCAAGGAGATTTCAAACGGATTTGCTAAGTACATGCTTTATTCTAACATAATTTTAATTAGCAGCTGTAGCATCTGCTAATACTTCATTTGTTTTTCTAGTTTTTACATTTCAACAGCCCTAGGTTTAGAGTAGACAAACACAACAATATTTACTTAGCAATTGTAGTTTTATCACTCTCAGGATTTAAAAGTCAGTTAATTAAAAAATCTGTGCATGTACACTAGGTTATTATTATCATCATTATCATTATTATTAACAACAGCATTTATATGCCTCTTTTCAACAAAAAGTTCACAAAGCAATTTACAGATGGAATCAAATAACTAAATGGTCATCTATAGTACTTTGAAGGCTTGATAACATTACAGCCAGAGACTGGAGAAGACAAACAACATCTCTCCAACTTTATTAAACTATAAATCAACATCCACAATAATAAGGATTTCCTGGGTGAAATCACACCAAAAAGAGTCATCAGGTCAACCATCTGAATCAAGTCTTACCCACAGTTCCTGCTATGCTACACCAAAGGGTTTACTGCTAAAAGCGGATGAAGCTAGGGTTTTTTTGTTTATTTTTTAACTTGACTTGCTCCCTTTTGCTCCAAGCATCTTAGCATTTGACACAACCGTGTCGTACTGTGCTACAGACAGAGCTATAGGTCTGGCCCATGTGATCTAGCCATGCCCAAAACTTCCAGTAGCACCTGAAAAGCCTTTCCCCAAAGGTTTCACTCACCCCTTGGTCCCTTGCCTCTGAAAAGCAGCTGAAAGCCAGAAGCAAGGCGTTCCCTTCCTGCTGAAATGTAAGCATTGCTTCTGTGCGATCTAATTGCAGATCACACCTTGGCACAACTTGTTCCACGGCTTTTACATACAACATGTTTCAAAGAATTACAGGTCCTATTGTTCACTATTTATTTGGAATTCATAGTACTATTAAAGCAGATTGCGACTATTTTGCCAACCCCAGCATTGCAACTCCCACCTTCAACCCCTTTGGAGCAAGTCCCTTATCTTGAGCCACAGAATCCTCATCTCTCTCCTGAGTCATTCTGGCTGTGGGAATGTTTGAAAACAAACCTTCTGAACTAGAATACAAATTAGAATGAACACATTTGAACAGGGGTTTTCAACTGGTGTGTCTCAGGTGTGCCTCAGGGCCAGAGGAGGCAGGCAGCAGCCGCGCAAGGGGGAGAAGCGGCTGCTTTCACCCTCAGGCGGCAGCTGGCAAAAAAGGAGCAGCCTCAGCTGCTTTGCATCTCCTGCTGCTGAGCAAGAGGAAGGCTGCAACCTGATCCTCATTTACCTGGGAGTAAGCCCCATTGACTATTATGGAGCTTACTTCTGAGTAGACACGCCTTGGGTAAAGTCCTCCCCGCAAGCTGATTGCGCAGCCAGAGACGCTGGAGGAGGACCATGAAGTGAGTGAGAACGAGGAAGGCAGGAGCAGGCCGGAAGGGAGCGAGTCTGCTGAGGCCACCAGTCCAAGAACTGGCTGGCTGGGCGAAGGGTCCATGAAACCCCTTTTCCTGCCACAGTTGCCTGAAACTGCCCAAAGCGACCCTCCCTGCCTTGCCTTTTGCCTTTCAGAGGAAGGGCTTTGGGCCACAATCCTATCCACACTTACCTGGGAGTAAGCCCCACTGACTATACCCACTAAACTATACCCACACTTACCCACTAAAGCCCCACTTTAAACTAACTATAGTGGGGCTTACTTCTGAGTAGACCTATTGCCTAGGATTGGGCTTTAAATCTACTCTTTTTTCTTAACTACAGGAGCAGGCAATTGGCACTTCTCCCCACCCCACTCCCTCCCACAGGCACATCCCCCCCCCAAATCTCATAATAGCAGTTAGCGCCTCTCTTACTGTCCCTCCCTTCACTCCACTGCACCTTTCAAAGGTTCAGAATTACTTTCCTCACATTCTCTCCCCCCCCCCACTCCAGTTGAATCCTGCACTTCTTTCAATCATGTGTCTTCACTGCCCTTCACCTCACACCTCTCCACTATGTGCTCAGTCTGACCTCTCTTTGCCAACACTTTCTGGCATAACACTTTAATAACATTTTCCAGATCCTTTCCAGAATCACATATACTTTCCTCTCCAAACTTCTTGTGAGTCTTTGGCTGCAATCCTAACTACACTTTCCTGAGAGCAAGCCACATTGAACAAAATAGGACTTACTTCTGAGTAGACCTGGTTAGGATTGTGCCCTTTGTCATGTAATGATCTAATTGTATTAACTGTATTAAAATTAATTGTAATGTAGTAATTTAACGTAAGTAAAAAAACTGGTAGTGTGCCTTGACAATTTTAGTGCCACGTCAGTGTGCCGCGAGCTGAAAAAGGTTGAAAATGGCTGCATTAGAATGAGGCCACAGACAGTCCACAAGTCACTTTCTCAGGTTTCATTTATTCTCATATAGCATTTGCACTATTTTTTTCCCCACTAAAAACTAGCTTGGCCTCATTGAATCAAGCATCATCAAGGAGGCTAAAAATGATCCTGATGGTTCAAAGTGACAGCTGGTCTCAAAGGTAGCACCTGAATCTACATGTTGGAAGCCCACTGTGCTACATTCATATACTGTAGTATGAATTGCAGTTACCTGTTTGCCTATACACTTGAAAGGAGTATCAATGATTTCTGAGCAAATCTGCCACACCCACCACAGGTGTCTGCAAGTTGTGAGTTAGAAATTGTTTGGTCTGGTGGATTTCTCTCTCTCTCTCTCTCTTTTTCTTTTTTAAACTCATCTGCAAGATTGTACAAACTAATATACTGTATAGGATTTCAGTGCAGGTATTCATTCTTAAATGATTTCACCGCTGCTGCCTCAGGCAGTTTTACAAAGGAAAGCAGGCTTGAAAGGGATTTTTATTGGGTCCTCATTCTGCAGGAAAGCTTCCAGCCCAAACTTTATAAAATCTCTCTCTCTCTCTCTCTCTCTCTCTCTCTCACACACACACACACACACACACACACACACACATACTCTTTTGTCACTTGTCATGTGTTTCCCCTGAATCATGGGTCTTGCAAACACAAGTCATATGTATGCCAAGCACACTGTAATCCATAACCAAAAACACACACTGACTGATTTCCTATAACATCAGCGGGCAACATGTTCAGCTTTGAAGCCTCATATTAAGTCTAGAGCCACAATTAATTTAGAAATATGCAATTGCAGTGGAAATGCACAAGATCCCTCAAGAAGACAGAGTGTGGTGTTAACTGTAGCCCCCTGCTCAGATAGATCTGGGAAGCATGGGGTTAATACCAGGGCCTTAGATTGTAGTCAGTGTGCTCCACAGCTGCAGCCACAGAGGCAACAAGGCCCTCCAGGATAAAAGCAGTACCTGGAAGAGGAAGAGTTTTTGTGGATAGCAGGAGGAAAGGTTGGAAGAAGGAGAGGAGAATGGCTGATTGATTAGCTGGCTGGCAGACTGACTAACAGACTGAGGGACTAATGGATTGGCTGACAGACTACAGACCTGCTGACTGAACAATGGATTGACTGGCTGACTGACGGATGGATGGGCACACGGGCAAACATACTATCAAGGATTGGTGGAACAGGGATAGCTGAAGACTGCTAGGTGGTAGAAAGCTATGGGGGAGCTACTGTACCCAGAAGAGCTGTTGCTTTGAGAACCAGATCCCTGCAGCCCCACAGGCAAGCTACCTACTGGTTACTTTCATGCTAGTGCTGAGGGTAAATAATAGTTTTGTACACCACTAGAGTGAGCCAGGTCTGAGTCTGGGAAACTAATTAGCTTAAAATGGGCATAGAAAAGAAGTTTGGCAAAACAGCAATGACCATGCCTCTCACCTAAAGGCCCAGTTATCAATGCTGGTGCTTCCTCTGTGGCATCCGAATTTTTAAAAAGTTACAGTAATAAAGGAAAAAATTGCTGAGTCAGCCACTAAAATCATTCTAAAAGTCATGAAATAAGAGTTTTGAATACTGTTGGCTTGCAGAAAAGAGCTTCCGAACTACCACTGTTGCCACAGAAGTTATAAATATATATGCCATCATCATGTAAATATTGTGTACCACTTTTCAAGGAAATCTAAATGTTTCCTTATTTTCCAGGAAATCTAAAAAATCTGTAAAACTAAGAATGCTGTCTCACAACCACAAAAAACATGCAAGTATGAAAGTATCTGGCCAAGATGCCTTTAAAGGGGGATTGGACAAATTTCTGGAGGAAAAATCCACCACTGGTTACAAGCCATGCTGTGTATGTGCAACCTCCTGATTTTAGAAATGGGCTACATCAGAATGCCAGATGCAGGAGAGGGCACCAGGATGCAGGTCTCTTGCTGTCTTGTGTGCTCCCTGAGGCATTTGGTGGGCCACTGCGAGATATAGGAAGCTGGACTAGATGGGACCATGGCCTGATCCAGCAGGGCTCTTCTTATGTTCTTCTGAAATGAAAATGTTTAGCTACAAACCATGCAGTAGCTAATGGCCGTCAGTAGGGACAGAGCACCGAAAATGAAATACTTTCAATGATAATCATATTTATGATAATGTGAGGAAGTCCCTTGGCAAGGAGGCGGGGTACACACTCTAGCCCCCAGGCAGGCCTCAGAGTGGCTTGGGGAAGGAGGTTACAACACCCAGTTCCTTCTCCCTAGCATGACTACTCTCTTTGGGTCATAGGCTGGGGCTGTTAATTGCACAGCCTCCTGCCTCCACTGGTCGCCTATCATCCCTGGCCTCCCTGCTCTTGTACAGTGAGCCAACCCCCTTGGCCCCTCGCCTTCCTCCTGGGAAGGCGAAAGGACATTCCCCAGGGAACTGCCCGCCCCCAGAGTCAGCTGCCCCTTGTACTGACCCCTCCCTGAGGAGAGTGGAGCAGCTTGAAGCCACTCCATGTTGCTCAGGGAACAGAGATGGGATCCAGCATAACTGCCAGGTCCCAGCCCCGCCTCCCGCTCCTACCCCAGGACCGCCTTCCGCTCGCCTCCCCCACCCTGGAAAATCTCCCTCCACCGCCCACCCCAGAGCCTTGCCTCGGCCAAGCTTGGCTGACACACGGTTCCTCAGAGAGTCGGCATGCAGGCTGGATGCAGCCTCCGCAAACCAGCACGCCTCCACGTGCCAGCCCAACCAACTCTCAAAAGGGCACATTTGCGACCCTCCTGGGCCAGTGCAAGGGACTTGTGCCAGCCGAAGGGGAAGCTAGGATTGCTCCCTTAATCACATTTGCCAGTCTGACTATCACAACACAGGAATCTCAAGATCAATGTGTCACACCATAAAATCATTTACAGTCACACCTAGACCTCCACAAGTAATTAAGGGAATATACAATGTGAGTATTGAACTGTTGCTAGCCTGAACTGTGTGCCATATTACACTATCACAACTCAAGCTGCAAGAACGTCAATTTGTATTCATTCCGGTGCCAACTGCACTGAATGCAATGCCTTGATGCCAAATGAACATACTTACACAAGTATTTGTGTGTCCTGTTATTATAAGCAAGCACCAGTTTCAGTGGCACAGCTGAAAGTTTGTGCCATCTTGCAGTTCCATGTATTATATTTTTGTACAATGTTTACATGAACACCAAAGTACTAAATCCGGATTTATTCTACTTTGTGCATAATTCCTGAAAACAGTTGCTCTTTTTGCTCCCAAATCATTCCGTATTCGCCCTTTCCTGATCACACAGGCCAACACACATTTTGCTTCCTTAAGCGTTACACTAATTCCTGGGTATATTTGGGATTATATGCTGTGTCTAGTTTTGGAGACACAGCATATCCTCTTTAGTGAATGGTTCAAGCAGCTTCCTCATGAGGAAGCTGCTTGAACCATTCACTAATGAGGCTACACTATATCTCCAAAACTAGATGTGATCCGGCAAAATGGATGCCATTTTTGGAATCAGTACCCCAAATTCATATCAAACCACCATAAAGTTTGGGAAAAACTTTTCTGACCCTCAATTTTGTAGGCCTGTGTTATATTACACATCTGCATTCTCATTTCTCTATCCTTTTGCCCAGTCAAGGAAAGAAATGTTTCATTCAGCAATTCTCATATTATTATGCTGTTATTATCCCCACTGGCAAAATGCCTAAAAGGGAAAACAATGCTGTTGGTCGCCCCAAACCCATTGCAAAATAAGAATAAATGCACAATGAAATATTTCCAGAGAGAGTGCCCAGTATGATGAAGCAGAACATATACACAAAATATTAGAGTCCATTTCTAGTTATTTCTAGCATTTCTAGAGAAGAACTTCACAAACTTTCAAAGTGTTGCTGGTGTTTTTTTTTTAATTTAGAAGAATAAACTACAAAATGAAATAAAGAATGATTATTAAGTGTCAAAGGGCAATTCCAGATGAGTGTCAAACCTGAGATTGACACATTTTCTCACTCTTTATGAAATTTCATGTTATGTGATATTCCATCTATTTATTACAGATCAATTGTACTTAACTCCCTGTGTGGAGATGAAGCTGTGCCAGTGCATCACCCGTTCAATTCCATGAGGAAGTTTCGGCCTCCAGACGCCTCTTTGGGGCAAGGGAACATTTGTTCCCTCGCTTTGGGGTAGACCCCCGAAGGGCCACTGGGTATACTCGGATATGCACCAGCTCTTTAGTTGGCACAAGTCCATGTGGACCCAGGTTGGAGGATCAAGTCTGGGAAGGAGGTTAAGATATTGGCATGCGCTGCTGATATCAATATAGCGCCGGTCCTGATCCACTCTCCTCGCTGCTCCCGTTTCTCCCCCTCCCTGTCCTGTTCTGCTCCCTTATTACCTCCCTCCAACCCCCTACTTACCAGCACCAGCAGGTTTCCCTAGTCCACTGGCATGGGGAGCCAGCTACTCGCCGCTTGCTGAGGCAGCCAGGCCACACTTAATGGCTTGTTGCATTTTGCAACACCTGTAAAGGACCTTAAGCCACCAAAAAGAGTGTTCCAGCAGTGCAAGACCCACATAGGATTGGGTCGTGCATGTAGGGAATCCAACACTTTTGAGATGAGTGGCACAGCATGTGTGGACTCAAAGAAGCATCGTTGTTCCACTTTTTCTGAGTTTTTGTGAGTATGGAAAAAAGTGCTACACACCAATGTAGCTGAGACACCAATGTCTCAACAATGTTTAGCTAGGCTCCACTCACTACTGTGTGAGACACAGTACAATGCAAGTAGCCCAAGACAATCATATGCACCGCCGTGTACAAGCAACTGCAATCCTGCATGTGACTGCAAGCAGAAAAATGACTGGTTGGCAATACAAGAAGCATGTCCAGATGTGCATCCAGTCAAATGCAGGGTCTTATTCTTGTGCCTGTATTGCCATCCAGCGTTTTCTGGGTTTCTTTTTCTAATTATGCTAAGGAAAACAAATATAAGTCAAGGTCAGGGAGAAACAGTTGTTTTTAAGCTTTATCTGAATTCCATTCCAGGAAAACAAAGCACAAGTCCTCGAAACAGGAAACTCTTTCCGGCTTGTTTAATTCAGCTCACAAGCCAACAGTACATATATTAAGATGTTTTTGTAATTTTAACACTTTGCCAACATCGAGGCATGCTACTCACAAGCTGCATCATTATTTTATGAATTTTTGTAGGACTCCTTGTGGTCCTGCAGCATTAAAACCACAAATATGCTATTGCACAAAGAAGCATGCAATCATGCATACATCTTTTGCTCGGGGTTATTGGAAACAATGATAACTTTGGGCTCACAGAGACTCAATAACCCCTATGCAAGCAGGCATGTGGGAGATCACTCCAAATGCAACAGCAGAGAAACGGCTGCATGTGGGAAGCCCTTTGTGTGAAGCCATTTCCCCTGGTGTTCAGGGCAATTCTGAGGTAGCACCGTGGCTATGGCATGAACTCATTAGACAAGACTCTCTCAGCCTCACCCCATCCTTTTGTAATACTGGGGATGAAAATACCACTTTTTCTTACAGGGCTCTTGTAAGGATTAGAAGTTAACACAAGCTGAGCACTGTGAACACTTGAAAGTGCTAGACAGGTGTTTATTATTTTTATACATTTTATTAATTCATTAACTGAAAACTGCCAAAATAAAGGAGGGGGGTGTTGGGTCGGTTGAAAAATGTCCAACCCATGTGGGAAGTTGCTTCACAAAAGCAGCATGCCCCATGATGAGGGCTGCCTGCCTGTCGTATCTGAAGCAGCCACCCATGTTGCGACTGGCACCTACAAACCTAATTGTGCTCAGCAAAAAGCTTCCAACAAAAGCAGCACCCCATTTGTTAGGTTCTGTCAAAACACAGTGTGCCCCTCTTCAAAGGGTTGATAATATGGAGACAAAGCAGAGACAGAAGGAGAAGGAGGAATATGTGGATCACCACATGTTTCTTCTGGAAACCATGCTGGTGCTAATTATTCCAATCAGAGAACAGAGTAATATTATTGGATGGTCTAGTTGTCTGAAGGGGCACCACTGTTGCCTAAGCATGATTTGCTAAGAGTAACTGACACATAAAATGTTGTAAGCAATCACTCTCAGTACTAACATTTTCTCTATTCAGATTGGAGACTGAGGTCCATGCTCAGATAAGACTCATGAATATCTCAAGATGATTAAATGAACACACCAACCTTGCTTTTTACATTCTAGGCATTAGTATTTTGTTCCACTCTGTTGAGAACACGAGTCTCCAGTTCCACTGGGCTTCTATATTCATAGTGACTATATGCACTTACAAAGTGTGTGTGGGAGAGAGAAGTGGCTTACAGCCCAACTTTATCCAGGCCTTCCACTGATGAAACTCATGTTCCGCCAACAAAAGGCCCGGGCTGCTGGTGCAGCAGCCGTAGCAACAGTGCACAGAATGGTGACTATAGCATGTTGAGGATCCTGTGCCAGACTACAGGATAGGATTAGGCTATTAGTTAACATATAGCTCTGACCAACTTTACAGCCTCTCTCAAAACTCTTACCAACAAAGCAATTTTTTTTTCATAGGCCTTCTCACAGTATCTCAGGAATGTGTTCTCAGAAGACACTATAAATGCTTCTGTAATCATGAACTATGAAACATGTTTGATTTAGGGAAAAGGAAAGCAATTTAACAGAACACCTCTGAATCTATCCTGACAGTGCAATCCTATTCTTCCGAAACCAGAAGGAGCAGCTTACAATATGGTACATGCCATTGGGCACCAGAGTAACAACAGTTGCGCCAGTGTGGCCCCAGTTCCACCAGGATGCACCATGGGTAGATGGACTGTGCCTCCAACGCAGCACAACTATTGTCAAAGTAAACCTCCGAACAGGATGGAGATAGGGATAGGGCATGAGAGGAATTAAGGAGGAGTGAACATACACCATATTCTAAATGCATTTCAGACAACAGACATCCCCAGAACATCAGCAAAATGCTACACTGACATCAGAGCAGGCATAGGAATTTTTTTAAAAAAACCTAAGAAAGCCACAGAGAAAGAAAAAACTTCAGAAAATATCAAGACTCATCATTCACTCTGCCCTGTCCATTTTCCTATGGCAGAGCACAAGATACAGACACTTCACAGCCAATCACATCACACCAACCCCTGCACTAAAATCCTTGCCAGGGACATTGGATGACAGGGCATGTGGCACGAAGCTATACCTCTCCAGACTTAAGTAGTGCACTCTTAGAGCACACATGGAAATTGAAGTGATGAGACCTATGGACAAAGGGTACTTTGCGCACAAACAAAACGTTTTGCAGAAACGGCCTGCTGCCAGCATGTATGAAAAGATGTTTTGTTAACGCTTCTCAGAATTTATACTGCAGATACTCTGTCTCCAGGTGAGCAACAGAGGGGAGAGGATCTCAGGCTGCAATGTACTGATGCTGGCTCATGTCTCTCCATCCTTGCTCAAGTACTGCCAAATGCCCCTGGTTACCCTGCACATGCCCAATCTCGTCTGACCTTGGAAGCTAAGCAAGGTCAGGCCTGGTTAGTACTTGGATGGGAGACCGCCTGGGAATACTGGGTGCTGTAGGCTTATACCATAGTCTTTCGAGACTGAAAGTTGCCAACCATACATAGGTACACAATTATCCCTTCTTTTTGCTATAGCCTAGTGTCTCTCCCAGTGAATGCCAGGTATTCCAACCATTGTCGCACACTCTTCTGGCAATGGTTTTGTTTTTCAGGACTGTGGCAATGTCACTTGGGGCAGAATAATCATTTCTCACAAAGTTCCAGTGCAAAGCCCATCAGGGAAGGGAAGGGAAGGGAAAGGAAAACAATGCTCTGAGGCAACATGTTCTCACCCCCAACAGGCAGTGATGCATGCAAAACCTAAATAGTACTACTTTCCCTCACAAACAATGAGTATGCATTCTGATCCACTGCATCTTCTATTTGGCTCTGGATACAATGGTTGTCATGCCAACACAGCAGCGACATCAGTGCAACTTCAGTACAGGATTGTGCTGCCTGTTTTTTTTTTAAACAATTGGTATGGTAAAAATACCGAAGATGACATTTTCTAGCATCTAGACCCACATCTGCAAAGAAAAGGAAAGGAAAGGAAAGGAAAGATTCATCCATGTTTAATTCCCAGCTCATTAACTTAAAGTTAATTTTGCTAATGTTTTGCTCACATAAGCCTTACATAATTGTATATCTTAGCTGCAACTTCATTCCAACCCCAAATTGCTGCTTAGTACATCAAGGAATTTGCCTGAGTACTCACAGCATTTTTCTTGGAATTCTTCTCTTAACATTCATTACTAAAAAAATATATATCCTCTCTCTCTATTATTTCTCAACAATAGTAAAACATCCTAGGCAGAAAATCTATCTACTAAATTACCTGGCTTCCCTCAAAAATAGTCTAAGTACATAGACCTATGAAACTGAGGGTCAGAAAAACATTTATGGAGGGTTTATATGAATTTGGAGTGCTGATTCAAACAGTGGCATCAGTTCTGCCCTATGACAAAACTGGTTTCAGAGATATGGCATAGCCTCATTACTGAATAGTTCAAGCAGCTTCCTCATGAGGAAGCCACGGCGTAGGTGTCCTCATGAGAAAGTTGCCTGCGCCATTCACTAATGATGCTATGCTGTATCTCTGAAACTAGACACGATACGGCAAAACCGACAAAGCCATTTTTTGAATCACCACGTCAAATATACCCATTGCAAGTCTATTGTGTGTTGGCCTGGTCTGTTGGCAAAAGGTGCATTGGCCTGTCATTATAGATGATGTTTTCTGCATGAATTTTGTGAGAAAGTTTTTGTCAATGACTATTTTATTATAGATACATCACAAACAGAATGGTACAATAGACGTTTTTAGAGATGCCAGTTTTTCAAGTGGTTAATTATGCCTTGTCTTTTAACTAATACACCCATATTGCACCTGTATTATTACACCCATAAAGGCACTATGATGGTTAGAATTTTGTAGAAAAAGCATATAATGCCAAGGACTATGCAAATTACTCCTCCCATTCTTTACACATTTACAGGTGAATAAGAGTAACACTCTGAAAACATCAATAGATTTTCCAAGGTTTGACAAAGGTTTGTGTGAAGCAATACAAGCACAAATTTTCGTAAGTGCTGTCAGTAAAAACTTTGAGCTCTACGTTACCATACTCGTATGTTTCTAATCAAGATAGCTGCATACAGAATCACAGTGAATGTGATCGTCATTGTAGAATGAAATGTCTAAATAACCTAATGTGGATTGGACTGTTAATCTATAATCATCTTAAATATAGGTTAAACCTCAAAGTCACCATTTAGACTGAACTCTGGAATCAGCAAGATTTAATAAGCTTGTAAGTAGTCTCAAGACTGTGGCTTTAATAAGTAAACATAATTAGTAACAATTATCCCAAGTCCAACTCCACTAGCATTTAAATTAGACGAGAGATTTCTTTGGTTCAGCTAATTTGGTTCTGATTCAGGATAATAAAATATATTCATCAAGTACATTTAAGAAAGAGGAATAGGTTCCTTGGGGATGAACAGTTATGAACTAAATCTAACACATACAGCTTCTGGATTTAAAACATTTTTTTCAGTTCAAAATTAAGTTATTTGCATGCACAGGCAAGAAGGAAGGAACCGACAGAGGGTCACCTCACTGTGAACCAGGAGTCTCCTATCAGAATTACCCCATGCTATCATCCAAATGAACACCACTGAAGCTACCTTCCTATGTCCCCTAATAGAAGGTATGGAAATACATCAGCTAGTCATCCCACTATGCTAATATTGCAGTTTGCCATGTCCCTCAGGCACCTGTGCATTCAGCTTTCTGCTCTCCACATGTTCAATAAACACAGGAGGATAACTCTGGACATTACACTAGAGTCTGGGTTAACTCTGCTTGAGAACTCAAACAACGTTTGATCTCAGTTCATGGTTTAGAGCTGTTTGTCTGCTTTTTTCCCCACTCTAGAAGCACCCCAGCTTCTAGATACCATGACCTCTGGAAGGCCAATAATGGCATAATTGTGGCTTGTCATCATGCCACAGTACAGCTACACTTCTCTAGATTTTGCATGACGTGGGTACCATGTCTGCAGCAGTGATTCTGCTTTTCTTTCTTTGGTAAGAGATGTTACATGATGTTGCCCAAGAACCAGAAGCCATTGTGAAGGCACTTTCTCATCTTCACTGACAGGGATATTAATTAAACAAAAATAGCACTGGTGTATAGAATTTTTCCAGAACTTGTTTTGCCCTAGGCTTCAAAACTCCAGAGAAGTCAATAAGATTGGAAATATTAAACACATACGTACAGAAGCCTCAAAGGTTGAGATTTTTTCCCCCACGTGTACACAAACAAGAACTGTGATGATGACTTAAAAAGTTTAAGTAACTGACTCAAAAATTTTATGTAAAATTAAGTTCTATTTTACATAATTACTAAACTAGTTAGAAAATGCAGGAAATCACAAAAAGTAGTTTAGGAATATCAACTAATTTTCTGATGATCAGTGGTGGTCCCGGGTCTTTTCCTGCCCAGGGCCTCTACTCTGTTTGCTGTCCCTCCGCCCCTAACACAAAAGTCACTGCAGTGACATCATCATGTCATCCAAGGAAAGCGACGCAAAATCACACCAGGAGCCTCCCAGCATGTTGCCACTCTGTCATGTCTTTGTCACCTTTGAGGAGATGAAAGACGTGACCAGGAGTGGCGCAGAATCACTCCAGGAGTGGCTGCCACTCCGGGCGTGATGTGCTCTGGGCAGCATCTTTCATCTCCTCCAAGAAGACAAAAGACGCAGTCCAGAATCACGATTGGCAAGGCTGTGAATTGCAGCCTCTCCTGCTGCGATTCGCAGCCGGACTGGGCCACTCCCCTCCTCTCCCCTTTTATAGGAGGAGAAGAGGGGGGCGGCCAAGAGCAGCAGCACACTGCAAGTTACGAGTCCTGAGGCACTGCCGCTCTAGGCAGCTTCCTTCGTCTCCTCCTATAAAGGGGCTGAGGAGGGGAGTGGCCCGGTCCAGCTGCAAATCACGGCCAGAGAGGCAGCAACTCACAGACTCTCCAGATGTGATTCCGGGCTGCCCCTGCCTTCATCAGGAGGGGGTTTTTTGTTTTTTTGAAAGGGAGAGAAGCCAGCAGAGCTGCCGGCTTCTTTCTCTTTTTTAAGAGATAAATGGGCGGCAGGGGGTGAGGCTGGTGGCACTGCCCCTGCAGGTGTGGCACCTGGGGCATTTGTCCCCCCCAGGTACACCACTGCTCTTGATGTTATCCACCTCTGCATCAACGTTCCTTTCCTTCCCTGTCAATATTTGTTGCTTCAATGGTAAAACAGCTAAATAAAACTTAAGATGAAATTGATTATGTTTTTTTTCTATACATGTGCTTCAAACAGCAGCACAATTCTATGCAATGTCAGGCATGCTGTAGACCCTTCCAATGCCACAGTATTCCACTGCAACAAGAGATACCAACAAGCAGGTTACATCTTGTCCTCAGTCACTTGGCGAGATGTCTTTTCCAGCTACCAGAGGACTCCGGGAGAGGCAGGGGGCCACTGCCAGCCTCTGTGAAAGGGTGGCAGGTTTGGGGAGAGCAAGGGATTTAAAGGGAGAGAAAGGAGCAGATGGAGTGGACAAGGAAGAGGAAGAAGCAGAAAGGGAGGTGAAAGAAGGGGCAAACAGGACAAGAAAAAAGGTGTGGGCAAGTTGAAAGTATTAGGAGAAGGAATAAGGGGAAAGAGGGCTGAGTTGTGAGGGAAAAAAAGAGGAAAGAACAAAGAACAAGAGCAAAGGGGATAATAATGATGAGTGAGAGCAAAGAGAGAGAAGAGGTCAAAAAGGAAGCCATCAGGGCAGGGAGAGGCAGATGAAGGGGAAAGCCAACTCACAAGGGAGCAAAGGAGAGACAGAAGAAGGAATCAAGGGACAGAGACCAAGAGAGGAAATGAAGGTAGACAATACAGGAGGAAAGCAGCTTCTCCCAGTCTACAGACTGTCCTTGGGCCAGGGCTATAAAGTTGGGGTGTACCCACTAGCTATAAGAAGCCATAGTCTTCACAGCCCTGCAGCCAGGCCCAGAGGCATCCCAAAAACTATGTGGTTAGGAGAAGATCCCTAGGGTGAGCATGTCAGGACAAAAAACTCCCTCCGAGGATCAGAGTAAAGGGTTTGAGAGGGAGAAAGGCTTGAGGCTTAAGGAGGGGTCTGAAGAAGCATTCAGGAAACCAAGTAATTGAACAGACAGAGAACCCAGAGTAAAAGCAATTGAAAGCACCTGCACATCTCCATAGGTTTATTTACTCCACCTGCTTCCATGGTAAACCCATGTTCTACCTGACCTTGTACGATGCTGACCTGCCCCCCACAGGACAAGGTGGAACAAGAGGGGTCCAGCACACATGCCTGAGCCCAGCGGCGTCACTAGGATTCGCGTCACCCCATGCAGTGGGTGGGGCAACACCCCAGATGGTAGGCGTGGTGACCACCATTGCCCCGCCCCACTGGTTTTTTGGTAGTGCCTTTTGATAGAACACAGAGATTTCAATGTGGTTTGTTTCACTGCATTCTGCATGAAATTATACATTGATTGAAATATAACATGATGGTATTATTCCTCCAAATTCTGATTTTAGTGATTTTGAAAACTTGGAGTCACACACACACACACACACCCATGTCAACTTACTAACACCTTGTTGCAACAGTTCTCATACTTTTAGCACTGGGACCCACTTTTTAGAATGACAGTCTGTCCAGGACCCATTGGAAGTGATGTCATGGCCAGAAGTGACACCATCAAGCAAATTAAAATAAATAATTATAAATAGTTAAATTAAAATAAAAGAAATAATTAAATAAGGGGGAGCCAGTCCTGTTCCTCCAAGCGAATTTTCTTTGTAGTCTGCCTGCAATAACCCCCCCCCAAAAGAATCAGTGAGATCTTCAGCCTTGCCCAGTGCCCAGCTTAAAGTCCTTCTATTTCAAGCCCATCAATACAAAAACCCACCTGGCTGTACAAGTCTGAGAGCCCAATCCTATGCCTGTCTACTCAGAAGTAAGTCCCATTAGAGTCAATGGGGCTTACTCCCAGGAAAGTGTGGGTAGGATTGGGCTGTAAGGGAAACTTTGCAAGTGCAAAATAGAAAACTTTCCCCTTACCAGTTCAAGCCTCTTTGTTGGTCCTTTCTAGTGGGGGGGCGGGGGGGAGGCTGCCTTCTGGGGCTTTTTTTGCACTCCAGTTCCATCGGATCAGAACCATTCTGGTGTCCTCACATTCTTTGCCTGGCCTGATCACCAGCCAAGGCACGCCTGCCTACTCACGAGTAAACGCTACGTGAGGCTGCTTCGCTTCCCATAGGGCTCCATACACTCGCAGCTGGGGGGACGGACCTCCTCCTCAGGTGTTTCTGGGGCTGCATTCATTGGATCAGGACCATTCTGATGTTGGAGTCCTCTCAGTCTGCCCTTCTGGACGGAGCAAAGCAAGGTCGCCTACTCGTGAGTAAATGCAGCCACGAGGTTTCACTTGCTTTTCATAGGGCTGAATAGGGACCTCCTTCTTGGGTGTTTTTTAGGGACTGCATTTACTGCATTGGGACCATTCAGGTGTTGTTGGATTCCTCTCGGCCTGCCCTTTCCGACGCACTAATTGCAGTGCAGATTCCAAGGCAACAGGTCCACCACTGATATGGTATTCTCCCTTAGACAACTGCAGGAGAAATGCAGGGAACAACGACAGCCACTCTTTATAGCCTTCACAGATCTCACGAAGGCTTCCGACCTGGTCAGCAGGGATGGCCTCTTCAAGATTCTCCCCAAGACTGGATGTCCACCCAGGCTCCTCAGCATCATCAGATCTTTCCACAAGGACATGAAAGGCACTGTTGTCTTCGATGGCTCCACATCAGACCCCTTTGACATCCGAAGCGGAGTGAAGCAGGGCTGTGATCTTGCGCCAACCTTGTTTGGGATTTTCTTCGCTGTCCTGCTGAAGCATGCCTTTGGAACTGCAACAGAAGGCATCTATCTCCGGACCAGATCAGACGGAAAGCTCTTCAACCTCTCCAGACTGAGAGCAAAGTCCAAAGTTCAGCTGAAATGTCTGCGTGACTTCCTCTTTTGCCAACGATGCAGCTGTCACTACCCACTCTGCCAAAGATCTCCAGCAGCTCATGGATCGTTTTAGCAAGGCCTGCCAAGATTTTGGACTGAAAATCAGCCTGAAGAAAACACAGGTCATGGTTCAGGATGTGGATTCACCTCCCTGCATTACAATCTCTGCGCATGAACTGGAGGTTGTCCATGACTTTGTATACCTTGGCTCAACAATCTCCGACACTCTTTCTCTCGATACCGAGCTAAACAAACGCATCAGTAAAGCAGCTACCACGTTTTCCAGACTCACAAAGAGAGTCTGGTCCAACAAAAAGCTGACGGAACATACCAAGATTCAGGTCTACAGAGCCTGCGTCCTGAGTACACTTCTGTACTGCAGCGAGTCATGGACTCTTCGCTCACAACAGGAGAGGAAACTGAACGCATTCCACATGCACTGCCTCCAACGCATCCTCGGCATCACCTGGCAGGACAAAGTTCCAAACAACACAGTCCTGGAACGAGCTGGAATCCCTAGCATGTATGCACTGCTGAAACAGAGACGCCTGCGTTGGCTCGGTCATGTTGTGAGAATGGATGATGGCTGGATCCCAAAGGATCTCCTCTATGGAGAACTCGTACAAGGAAAGCACCCTACAGGCAGACCACAGCTGCGATACAAGGACATCTGCAAGAGGGATCTGAAGGCCTTAGGAGTGGACCTCAACAAGTGGGAAACCCTGGCCTCTGAGCGGCCCACTTGGAGGCAGGCTGTACAGCATGGCCTTTCCCAGTTTGAAGAGACACTTGGCCAACAGTCTGAGGCTAAGAGGCAAAGAAGGAAGGCCCATAGCCAGGGAGACAGACCAGGGACACACTACACTTGCTCCCAGTGTGGAAGGGATTGTCACTCCCGAATCGGCCTTTTCAGCCACACTAGACGCTGTGCCAGACACACCATCCAGAGCGCGATACCATAGTCTTTCGAGACTGAAGGTTCCCAACCAGAAGGCAAGCACGCCTACTCGTGAGTAAACACGCGATATGGCTCACTTTCACTTTCTATAGGGCTCCATGCATTTTTTCCATCTGGTTTTTTGGCCATAATTTTTGAACAAAAGGAGCAATCTCAACGGGGCTTTTTGCATTGTGTTCCGCTGGTTATTCCGCATCCAACGGTGTATGGCGTGACATGGTAGCCCATAAAAGTACGGTTTTAGCGCATCATCCCCAGGGCGCGTCACCCGGTGTGGCCTGCACCCCCCGCACCCCCTAGCGATGCCACTGCCTGAGCCCACTGATTTAAATTAGCTTAGGCACATCAACTCTCCACAAGACCAGACTGCACAACACATTCCCAGCCAAAGCCAAACTGGCACAGATTCCATCACAGCAAAAATGTGCATTTAACGTGCAATTCAGAGCAATTAAAATCCACAAGAACTTTTCCCTTTAGCTTTCAGACTATTTAAGATGACAGCCTTCATCCATAACTTTCATCACACAGAAAACTAGCAAGGCAGGGAGAAAGCTCTAGGCTGGACCCTTTGACCCTGACATACATTCGTAACAGCCCACGTCCAGAGATACTGTACATGACAGTGCAAAAGGGAACAAACTCACAATAAAGTTTCACCCACCTATCATGTATAAATAGGTTTTTAGTTATTAGATCAGGAGATCAAATCAAAAGAGGCTGTTTGTTTCACAACTTTTTAAAGCTGTAGCCAGTTTGCAAATTTCTTATAATTAAAAGTCAGTCTGCCAGTCTGGCCCAGTTCCTGGGACTTTCAAAAGAGCAAAAGAATTGTTGACTTGAATACATATGTAATGCAAACAACCAGTTGCTTAGCCACTAGTGGCAAATAAGAATTTTCTCCAAGAAGCTTTTATAGACTGGAAAAGAGGCGTTTCAGTCTGTCAATGTACAAGAAATGACTAACACTGGGATGAGTGGACAGGCCAACTAGTAAAGCATTTTGTGGGCTTGCAAATTTTGCAGACAGACTTGCAAGGCTAAATTAATTCCATAACTACAGGAATAATACTGCATATTCTGTTCCACCATCCCAGTGCTTACAGAGAAGACAGTTTTAGGTGGGTGTCTGCAACTGAAACTTTCAGTTTTGGAAATTACTGCTCAGTTTTTTGTTAAAGTAATAACATTATGAAGATGTAGAGCAAATTGTGTGCTCTCCAAATCCACTGAGAAGTACCTTCAGAGGTAACTTCTCAGGGTAGGAACTGTACCAGAAAGTGGGAAAAGGACAGTCCAGGATAGCTTTTGTAGGCTTAGCACAGTCTATTGGTCTAATATCCCCCAGATTCAGACTTTTATTATTTAAGTTACATAGAAAGGTGTGATGCACTCATAAATGCTTTCTTTATAATAAACATTTAAAGTCAGCTCTAATATACTTTCTTCAGCAATCAACAACCAAACCGCAGTTTTCCATACAAAACATGTTGGAAATCATTTCACATTACAAAGTACTGATCCACAGATCAGTGGAGGAAGACCAGAAGAGGGATTTTTTTTTTTTAAGTTTATTCTGTTCACATTTCTCTTCATATGACCCTCTGCTTTTTTTTCTTTTTTTTTTTTTTTGCTTTGTTTCACCAGACATCCTCGCAACTGAATAAAAGAGGACAGGCGTCTTTTTGGCTGATGGTTTGCTATGAAGAGACCAATTTAAAACCAGTTGGCACACTTTCTTACTCCCTTAGAAGAAGTCAAAAGAATGAGAGAACAGCTGACACCAGCAACTTGGAAGAGATAGGAATTCAGCTCAAATGTACATACAGTGAATTCACATACAGTGCCTTTTCCAATTTTTGGAGCTCCATCACAGGAAGAGCATTTTTCATTACATTCACTTGACTCTGGCATCCAAAACAACACAGTTAAGATGATGTCATATCCTGTTTTCATTCACTTCCATTCATGTTGGGCTTCATGCAATGGATCAAAAAGCCCATTAAAAAAAGGCCGAAGAAGGCTGTAAGAAGTATTAAATGTTTCACAAAGCCAAGACACTTATAGGTGTTACATAACATCTTCATCTCTCAAGGGCTACTTACCTACCAACAAATTCTTGTCAACTAGTTCACAGCACGAGTTACAGTCAAGTTCCCCAGGGTTATCTCAGGCCATCTTGCCATGAATGCAGAAACCCAAAGTCCCAGAACAGAATGAGGACATTTTTATCAGGATGCTTGAATAAAAACCAACAGGACACTCTTCAAAGGCTGCAGTGGATGTTATTTTCAATGCAGAGATTTACAGAGCAATCCAAACCCCCCTCCCGAGCTGGCTCAAGTCCCTTGCACCAGCTCCTGAATGTCACAAACATGCCGTAAAGCACGTTTCTGGGGTTTATGACAGTGGAACTCAGTTGCTAGCCACCAGTGCTAGCCACTGCAAAGGTGCTCTAAAGTACTTTGCAACAGTATAGCTACTTGGGAGCAGGCTAGGCCAGCACAAGGAAGTGCATTGGACTAGCAGCACCAGGTCTGCAGCTGGAGAAATTAGGTTTGTGCAGGCCTAAGCAGGCCAGTACAGGGGGCTGGAGAGAGTGGCGGGAGGGTGGAATGGAAGTGTGGGAGGTGGCATTTTGGGGAGGGCAGGGTGGCTCAGGGGGGGAACAGAACCAGCCACAGCAGCGCAGGACAGATCCTAAACCCCGTCCCTGACCTGACCAACATTAAACAGGCTACTCGGATTTCCATCTGCAAAATCACGAGTGCAGATCCAAGTATCCCCATAGGGCTATCGGGCATGCAACTTGGAGTAAGGGGAATAAAATTCCCTTACTCCGAGTTGCGCCCCAGTACACATCTACCTTGAACTGAATTCAGCTCAGGCCAATCGTCCTGCTTGTTCCAGCACTAGTTAGGAATGCGCCCTTAGTTTTATGAAACATGAAGGAGGAAATCTCACACAAAAGTTTGCTGCTCGCTGAAACAACACTTGCACCCCATTTCAGAAGGCACAGTGGATGTACTTTTCTCCACAAGGAAGCATCACCTCTATGTGGAATAAAGGCAATCTGTGAAGTGGCCCTGAAGACTCACACTAGACGATACACAGTGTCAAGAAATGTCAATTGATTATTCAAGACTATAAACCAGCAGTTGTCAGACTGTGCGCTGCAGTGCACCGCAGGATATTTTCCCAGAAGTTCCAGATGCATGTCTCTAAGTCAGCAGTGGAACTGTAGGGGTGCCACAAAGAAGTTACTCCAACACAAAGGGCACCATAAACAAAGTAAATTTGCAAACTGCTGATATAAACCATTGCAAAACAGTTACAAAATACTGACACATAATAAGAATTATACCTGAAGATCAAGACACAGTCCACTTAAGACTTGTAAAACACAACACCTGTTCTTTCTCTCCTTACTTCAGCAAACATACAGCCTTTTTCCTTTTTGCACACCAAGGAAGTGCACCTTGTTCAGCACCAAAGTATATACTGGAAACAGATAAAGATCAAAGTGGCAACTGCTAATCTGCAGTTTAGTTACATCACTATGATGCATTTCTTTGATGGCAATTTTCCAAGAAACTGAGTTCAATTCATGTCAGTTGCTCAAAACATTGTTACATTATAACTTATTTAAATAGCACCATGAAAGTATATGTTTCAAAAAACATGAGATCAGAAAATCATATTGAATTTAACTCAGACTGCCATTAACTCATAAGAACATAAGAACAGCCCCACTGGATCAGGCAATAGACCCATCTAGTCTAGTGTCCTGTATCTCACGGCAGCCCACCAAATGCCTCAGAGAGCACACAAGACAACAAGAGACCTGCATCCTGATGCCCTACCTTGCATCTGGCATTCTGACATAACCCATTTCTAAAATTAGGAAGTTGCACATACACATCATGGCTTGTAACCCATAATGGATTTTTTCTCCAGAAACTTGTCCAATCCCCTTTTAAAGGCATCCAGGCCAGATGCCATCACCACATCCTGTGGCAAGGAGTTCAACAGACCAATCACACGCTGAGTAAAGAAATATTTTCTTTTGTCTGTCCTAACCCGCCCAACACTCAATTTTAGAGGATGTCCCCTGGTTCTGGTGTTATGTGAGAGTGTAAAGAGCATCTCTGTCCATCCCCTGCATAATTTTGTATGTCTCAATCATGTCCCCTCTCAGGCGCCTCTTTTCTAGGCTGAAGAGGCCCAAACGCCGTAGCTTTTCCTCATAAGGAAGGTGCCCCAGCCCCGTAAGCATCTTAGTTGCTCTCTTTTGCACCTTTTCCATTTCCACTATGTCTTTTTTGAGATGCGGCGACCAGAACTGGACACAATACTCCAGGCGTGGCCTTACCATTGATTTGTACAACGGCATTATAATATTAGCCATTTTGTTCTCAATACCTTTTCTAATGATCCCAAGCATAGAATTGGCCTTCTTCACTGCCGCCGCACATTGGTTTGACGCTTTCATCGACCTGTCCACCAACACCCCAAGATCTCTTTCCTGATCTGTCACAGACAGCTCAGAACCCATCAGCCTATATCTAAAGTTTTGATTTTTTGCCCAATGTGCATGACTTTACACTTACTTACATTGAAACGCATCCGTCATTTTGCTGCCCATTCTGCCAGTCTGGAGAGATCCTTCTGGATCTCCTCACAATCACTTCTGGTCTTCACCACTCGGAAAAGTGTGGTGTCGTCTGCAAACTTTGCCACCTCACTGCTCAACCCTGTCGCCAGGTCATTTATGAAGAGGTTGAAAAGCACCGGTCCCAGGACAGATCCTTGGGGCACACCGCTTTTCACTTCTCTCCATTGTGAAAATTGCCCATTGACACCCACTCTCTGTTTCCTGGTCTTCAACCAGGTCTCAATCCATGAGAGGACCTGTCCTCTAATTCCCTGACTGTGGAGTTTTTTCAGTAGCCTTTGGTGAGGGACCGTGTCGAATGCCTTCTGAAAGTCCAGATATATAATGTCCACGGGTTCTCCCGCATCCAATGCCTGTTGACCTTGTCAAAGATTTCTAAAAGGTTTGTGAGGCAAGACTTACCCTTACAGAAGCCATGCTGATTCTCCCTCAGCAAGGCTTG
The DNA here is from genome assembly GCF_035046505.1 of Tiliqua scincoides. Lineage (NCBI taxonomy): Eukaryota > Metazoa > Chordata > Lepidosauria > Squamata > Scincidae > Tiliqua > Tiliqua scincoides. Next base: position 69,039,463 of record NC_089824.1, read on the forward strand.
TTCAGCTATGTGTTGTGAGATCTATCTTTGATGAGGCATTCCACCATCTTACCCGGTATAGATGTTAGGCTGATTGGCCTATAGTTTCCGGGTCCCCCCTCTTTCCCTTTTTAAAGATTGGTATGACATTTGCTATCCTCCAATCTTCTGGCACCGTGGCCGTTTTGAGGGACAAGTTGCATATTTTAGTCAAGAGATCTGCAACTTCATTCTTCAATTCCTTAATAACTCTTGGGTGGATGCCATCAGGGCCCGGTGACTTACTGATCTTTAATTTATCAATGAGATCTGAAACATCTTCTCTTTAACCTCTATCTGACTTAATTCCTTGGTCAGGAGGGGCTGTTCGGGCAGCGGTATCTGCCCAAGGTCTTCTGCCGTGAAGACAGATGCAAAGAACTCATTCAATTTCTCTGCCATCTCTTAGTCTCCTTTTATCACCCCTTTCCCTCCCTCACCATCCATAGGGCCAACCGCTTCTCTGGCGGGTTTCCTGCTTCTAACATATTTGAAGAAGCTTTTATTAATTATTATTATTATTAAACTCATATTACTACCAAGTGTTTAAAAAAATCCTAGCAAACATGAGTTCAACATTTATTATTTCTAAAAGACATTTGCAATTCTAACAAGTTTTATAATAAACTCTCTTCTCTCTGATTGGGCCATTGAGTGGAGGGGTTTATGAGAGGTGGAACTCAATTGCTAGCCACCGCAAAAGTGCTCTAAAGCACTTTACAACAGCATAGCAGATGCCAGCACCAGTGGGAAGGCCCACACTGGCCTGTGCACACTGGCAGAAGGAGTGGCGCACGCCTGATGTGGTGAGTTCCATGTTGAGCGGCACAGAAGTAGGGGAAGGGCAGGGAAGGGGATGTAATGAGGAGGGCAACAACAGGGGCAGGGGTGCCCACCAGCGAGTGCTGCATTCTGTACCTGGGCCTGATCTGCTAACATGGGTCAAATGCAGACGTGCACCAGCTACAGAGCTCACACAGGTCCAAATATACCCATTGTGCAGCCTGGGCCTTTCCCTGGGGCAAGGGGATGAGTTCTCTCAGCCCGAGGAGACTTTCTGCCTGCTAAATTCTCCTATGGGATGCAGCACACGCCATGCCTGTGCTGCTGTATTTGCAAGGGCTAATTTGCACTAAATTGGGCTGTTAATTACAAAGCTTTACAGCCCATCTTTCATCAAAATAGTCCAAGAAGGCTAACATTAATCAAATATATATGTATAAAACTAAAAAAGAAAAAAACACCCCACTATACATAGAGTAACAAAAAATTAAACATCTTTATGTAAGTTTGCTTTGAATCACTCATTTTGTTGGAAAAAGTTGAATACCAAGGAAAGGATTTAGGCCCACAGGATGTGTCAGAAACTTTCTGGGGGCCGGACTCATGTATCTAACTCCTGATCCTTTCTGAGAATATTTTGAGCAGCTGGGAGCAAAATACTACTCAGACATAAGTCCTACTGTGTTCAATGGGGCTTACTCCCAGGAAAGTGTGAATAGGACTGCAGCCTGTGTCTGATGTTTTCTCTATGAAAACAGAATACAGAAATCTGCATTCTTAAATACAGAAATTATACTTCCACATACCAATTTTTACATCACATTTCAGGCAGTGCCAATGTGCACCCACATGAAATATTCAGCTTTGCCTATTATGACATCATATAACATTTCTGCTACACCAATCAGATGGCAGAAATGGTTTTGACTAAGGCCATGTTTACTCTTACCAGGAACCCATCAATTCAAATCAGTCATGTTGCATTTTTCATATCCAGCTCCTGTTTACCAATGAATTCCACTGAACATTGGCAAATATTTCTTTTGATACTGAAGACTTTGGGAGACTGCTTTAGCACAATTGCTCCTTAAAAACACTTTCAAATCCAAGCTGCCAGCCAGACCTTTGAATGCCATGTGCACTTTTTATAACAAAGATTCCTCCAAACAGACCCACTTAAGAAAAAGGATGAACTCTTTTATTATTCCACTGACGCAGACATCTCCAGCAACACCAATTTAAGTAGTACGTGACTACAGAGTTGCTAAGATTAAAAGCACTGTTTTCTTAACCTGGCATGAAAACATTTGCCTAACATCCCTGTTGATGACAATATAAATTATGCATTATACATCATGACATTAACTCACCGCATTAAAATTCATCCAGAAGCCAGATCAAGTCTGAACCCAGCATCCTGTCTTTGTAAGGCATTCTAGGTATCTACAAACACACTGTGCCTCCTTTTCTCATAAATATATTAGCATACCCATTAATTAGGATGTCACCAAGGAACAGTGTTAATCAGCCATGGATAGAGTTACCCTACATACAATTTTGCAAGGGAGCAGGTGCAAAAATGTATGAGGCACAAAGCAGAATTTGGGGAGACACCACTAAAATGCTACTAACTGAGGTTTGTAGAACCCTTCAAAATTCCGTCAATGAGACTGACTAAAAAGAATATGCAAATCAAATTCTCATTCCCCGCTCACTGATGCAAAAATAATTAAAGACTCAGATCTTCAAGATCAACATACTCGAAGTCAGCACACTGTTTTAAATGCACCGCTATTTACAGCAAACATGAGAGTTTTCCCATCAGAGTAGTATAGACCAGCTACACAATCCAAGGCCATAGGAACCTTATAACTGCAGATATTGCAAAACACTCTGGGAGTACCTGTGAGTGAATCACACCTGGGTATGAAAGCTGGGAAGAACCTCTATGTTCGTCAGAGACAGGTGTACCTTGGATTTGGAAAAGTATGAAGTCAAGCAGACTGAGATAGATACCTATTCCATGCTCTGTTTGCAAGGTGCCCAAGGCAATCTGGTTGTTCTCTGATGGGAGACAGAATACAGGACTAGACCCATGTTTCTCAAACTGTGGGTTGGGACCCACTAGGTGGGTTGCGAGCCAATTTCAGCCAACTATATCCTTTTTGAGATGCGGCGACCAGAACTGGACACAATACTCCAGGTGTGGCCTTACCATCGATTTGTACAACGGCATTATAATATTAGCCATTTTGTTCTCAATACCTTTTCTAATGATCACAAGCTTAGAATTGGCCTTCTTCACGACCGCCGCACACTGGGTCGACACTTTCATTGATTTGTCCACCACCACCCCAAGATCTCTCTCCTGATCTGTCACAGACAGCTCAGAACCCATCAGCCTATATGTGAAGTTTTGATTTTTTTACCCAATGTGCATGACTGTACACTTACTTACATTGAAACGCATCTGCCATTTTGCTGCCCATTCTGCCAGTTTGGAGAGATAATAATAATACAGGTATTTCTATACCGCCTTTCTTGGTCCTCAGATTTCTCCTTGGACTTTATTCAAGGCGGTTTACATAGGCAGGCAAATTTAAATCCCCGTAGGGATTTTTACAATTTGAAAGGTTCTATCTTTCAAGAAACCACAACAATCAGATGTTTCTTTCTTGATCTGGCTGCACATTCTGGCCTCCATCCTCCCACGCTTGGAGCAGATGGAAATAACTCGGCTCAGCTTGTCAGCTGCTTCAAGGTCGCACTGTGCCAGTGGCCTTGAACAGGCGACCTTCAGATGTTATCTTCAGGCAAATGGAGGCTCAACCCTCTAGACCAGACCTCCTGCCCAGATCCTTCTGGAGCTCCTCACAATCACTTCTGGTCTTCACCACTCGGAAAAGTTTGGTGTCATCTGCAAACTTAGCCACCTCACTGCTCAACCCTGTCTCCAGGTCGTTTATAAAGAGGTTGAAGAGCACCAGTCCCAGGACAGATCCTTGAGGCACACCGCTTTTCACCTTTCTCCATTTGTGAAAATTGCCCATTGACACCCACTCTCTGTTTCCTGGTCTTCAACCAGGTCTCAATCCAGGAGAGGACCTGTCCTCTAATTCCCTGACTGTGGAGTTTTTTCAGTAGCCTTTGGTGAGGGACCGTGTTGAACGCCTTCTGAAAGTCCAGATATATAATGTCCACCGGTTCTCCTGCATCCACATGCCTACTGACCTTGTCAATGAATTCTAAAAGGTTTGTGAGGCAAGATTTACCTTTACAGAAGCCATGCTGATTCTTCCTCAGAAAGGCATGTTCAGCTGTGAGATTCTATCTTTGATGAGGCATTCCACCATCTTACCCGGTATAGATGTCAGGCTGACCGGCCTATAGTTTCCCAGGTCCCCCCCTTTCCTTTTTTAAAGATTGGTATGACATTTGCTATCCTCCAATCCTCTGGCACCGTGGCCGTTTTGAGGAACAAGTTGCATATTTTAGTCAAGAGATCAGCAACTTCATTCTTCAATTCCTGAATAACTCTTGGGTGGATGCCATCAGGGCCCAGTGACTTACTGATCTTTAATTTATCAATGAGGTCTGAAACATCTTTTAACCTCTATCTGACTTAATTCCTTGGTCAGAAGGGTCCGTTCGGGCAGCTGCATCTGCCCGAGGTCTTCTGCCGTGAAGACAGATGCAAAGAACTCATTCAATTTCTCTGCCATCTCTAATTCTCCTTTTAGCTCCCCTTTCCCTCCCTCACCATCCAGAGGGCCAACCGCTTCTCTGGTGGGTTTCCTGCTTCTAACATATTCTAATAGTATGCTATTATGTTAATTATTATCAATGTTAAATTAATGAACTAAATGGTGGGATTATTCATTATGAATAACAATTTTTGCAAGCTACCACTAACTGTGAAGAAATGGAATAGAAATGTTTTAAAACACAGGCAGCCCCATCCTATATAACACCTTCCCAACGATACAGCCGCACTATCAGAGCACATGCTGCATCCTGCAGGGCTGCTAATTTACCATTAGCAGCCCAATCCTATCCAGGACTGGACTATTGGGGGAGGGATTTACAACTGCGGAAGAGTCTTCCGCTGTCATCAATTGGCTGCAAATGGAGAATGCACTAGAGATGGCAGCGCTCCACATCTGTCGCCAATTCCCGCTGCATCTGCTGGACAAGGTAAGGCAGCAACGGGGGTGGAGAAGAGGAAGAATGGAGGCAGGAAGGTGGCAGGAGGGGGTGGATCCAGTGCAATGGCACACACTGGATCCTATCCCCCTTTTATCAGCCTCCCCACCCCTTTCTTCTCCTCAGACCTGCACAGAGGTCTAAGAGACCCATGGCAGAGCGCAAGGCTTAGAGAGGGGTGAGGGGAAATAATTCTCCTTTCCCCTCTGAAGCCATCTGATTCCACCACCACCCATTCCCAGCTGGATACAACATGCTCAGTTTCGTGACGGCTGCATCAGCAGGGAAGGAAAGGTAGGATTGTGCTCCAAGTGAATGAGTGGGCCCTTCAATAGGAGGCACACAGACAGATACATTTATCTTGTCATTAATAGGTGAAATTTGGATTTGAATTCACTCACAGCTTTTACAATCCCTCTTGTGTAACGTAATTATGTAGAAGGCAGAAGTTCTTCTAGTTCAGCTGAGAACACTTCCACCTAATGGGTATGCAGAAGTTAATCACAGCTGAACCCGCTGACTGCAATCAGACCTAGGCCACTTTAAGCCCAATCCTAACCACCTTTCAGCCCCAAGGCAGCCCCAAGGTAAGGAACAAGCACTCCCTAACTTTGAGAACTCCTTCATGATTTCCCCACCACCGGCTCAGAATGCAACATATGCCCCATTGTCATGGCTGTATCGACACTGGGGGGCAAAAGATAGGATTGGGCTGTTTGTCACTGAGGTGGTAAACTTGCATCTGGGGCTGTGCCACTTCAGACTGTACCACATGACTGAATATTCCTCCATACAATCATAACAAGCCCCACCTATGGACTGAAGTAGTCCAGCCCCGGCTCAGTTTCCTCAGTTAGAATGAAACCTTAGTGCAGCTGATATTTGCCCCAAAAGATGCTAAAGCTATGCTTGGAAGACCATGGCTAAGGAGAGCAATTACCCTCTTGTGTAAGTCAGTCGAAACTTTGGGCTGTATCGCAAGTTATTCTCCTGCTTCTGTGAGGGGGCTATGAGGGAGGAAATGATTGCGCAAACTTCTCATGCCTAGAAATTCAAAAGGAATCTTGGCTTGATATTGTGCTTGTGCAACACACTGCACAAGACGTCACAGCTAAAATCCTCAGTACCTCACCGTTGTGCAATTTCTTCTGTGCACACTTATACAATCACACGCTACCCTCCTTTCATGATATGCCTATTTCATCATAATGGGGTCATGTGTTTGCCAGTGGTGCACACAAGTGACAAAACTGCTCACTTTCAATTAGCCAACCTCATGAACATTTCTGACAAAATTCTACCACAGGGTCAAAGAGGCAGAGCTGTGGTGTTATCAGACACCCTTCTGTCTAAGTCCCATTGCAATATAGCTTAATTTGTGAAAGAGAAAGAACAACAAAGGTACAATTACATGTAGAGGTGTAGTACAGAGACGTTTGAAAGCAGTATTATTTATTTTACTCAGAAGTAAGCCTCTTGTGTTCATAAGATTTGGGCTGTAATCCTATCTTACTCACCGGAAACAAACTCCTCTATGGGTCCAACCCTATCCAACTTTCCAGCACAGATGCAGTGATAATGCAGCCCTGAGGTAAGGAAACTCCATTATCTTGAATGCATCCACACTGGCACAGCTGCATCAGCCTAGGAATGTTGGATAGGACTGGGCCCTATGTCATGTATATGCTACATGTATAAACGGTCTTTAAGCTGCTTTCAAAAATGCTATTCTCAAGGGACCTCAGCCTTCCAAACAGCCCTTGTTTCAACCAATAAATGAGGACACACAATTATTGCTAGTGTTCTTATATGTCCCATGTTCTACTGATGATTCATAGCATAAAGTTGCCCCACATATTCCAGTAGCCAAGTCTTAAGAATGTTATATAAATTATTCTGGTAAAAGCATATAACAGCGCTTACTCATTCAACTAGTACCACAATAAACTGTTAAACCCACAGATCCATTGCACAACTTTCAGTGTATCATCCGGCATTGGGAAAGAACATTTGGAAACACTGAACCGAATGACTGCTTAAATGCAATCCCTGATCTAGTTACAGGATATGGGGATCACCTTACCATCTGTCTGACTGGCTTAGAAAAAAAAATCCTTCAAATTCTTGGGAGGAGGAAGTTAAATGTGAAAAGAAGGAAATATGGATTTTTTTTTTTTAACTATCACTTTTAATGAGAGCTATTTGAACACAGGGGAAAAAAGTCTCTGAAATCTTAAATAGTTTGAAATCATAATGAATAAACAGAATAAGAATCTTAATTCCTATTAGCCTGTGCCCTCAATACTTCCTGAAAGTCAGTGCTACAGACCTAGTCTCATGCAACACATTTTTTTTAAATATGTAAAGGGGAAAAAATAATTATAGGACAGCAATATCAAGGAAGTCTGACAAAAAGCAATTCATCACAGTGAAGGAGCGGTGACAAGCCAACTCTACCAGCTACATTATACTGCGCTTGTGGTGATAAGGCCTCTGACGTGGCTTGCTGGCACTGATGTAACATGACAAAATGTTCCCAAACATGCCAACTGTTCAGGGAATGGGCAGCAACAGAATGTTCACAGTACAGCTACTAAATGGGAAAAGAACGTTGTATGTTTGGCCAAGATTAAGACCTTGGAAACAGCTTAGTGATAGGAGAGTCTGGAAGGAGATAGGACTGGAAAACTTAGCCAGAAGACCTCTCTAAGGAAAGCACAGGGAACTATGGGAGCTACAAGAAGGTTCTGTGAAGGCACTGAGTAACTATTACGAGTGAAAATGATAGTTTGAGAAAGCAGAGATATAGGGAAATGAAGAATGGACGAGAGACAGAATTGAGGAAAAGAGGCACAATTAAAAATTACCCCTGCTAATTGGGTAAGAGGCACTTTTTCAAGTGGGTGCTCCTCTTTTTAGCAGGGGGAGAGTAACTGGCCCACCTCACCCCAGCACTGTCTGTTCTAGTGGCTGTCTGCTGGTATTCATTTGCATTTTTTTAGATTGTGAGCCCTTTTGGGACAGGGAGCCATTTAGTTATTTGATTTTTCTCTGTAAACCGCTTTGTGAACTTTTAGTTGAAAAGCGGTATATAAATACTGTTGATTGATTGATTGATTGTTGAACATCTAAATTAAAAGAATTTAGAAGACCAACCACTTTCTTGCAGCATAAGCTTTTGTAGGCAACAGTTCACTTTGTCAGATAAAGTAGGGGGGTCCTGTTCAATAAAATCTTGATGGGGGGGGTCTTAAAAACACAGCCAATCCCATGCATGGCTACTCAGACTGTGTCAATGGGATTTACTCCCCTGAAAGTGGAGTAACTTTAACTTCCCTAACATTAACATTAACCCCTAACATTAACTCCCCTAACATCCCAATCCTATCTGGCTGCTGCACTGAGATTGCAGGGCTGCCATCACAATGTCTGCAGACCATCCAAGTGGAGAAGCCCATCAAGAGAAGTGAATAGGGTTCTACAGTCAGTTCTCGTTATCTGTTGGGGTTAGATTTCTGGAAAACATTAGCGGGCAGTGAATTCACAGATGAACCACTGAACCTATGGGATCAATCGGGTTATATACAAGAGGTACCCTGGGGGGAAGGGAAGGGGTACCTTCCCTGCCATCAGAAGAATCCAGCAGAGACCCTCAGGAAACCAGCAGAGTGAGCAGGAATGCAAAATATCTCTGCATGCTGCAGAGACATTCCAGAGGCTGTAGGGGCCTTCAGAATCAGAACCTTCAACTAATGCAGACCTCTTTAAAATGACCAGCAGAAGCTTCTGTTGGCCATTTTAAAGGGGTCCATGCTGGTCACGGGTGCCATTCTGAAGGTTTCTGCAGCCTCCAGAAGGTCTCTGCTTAGCAGATAATGAGAACAGAGGCGCTGATAATGAGAGAAAGTAGCAATTCTGCCCTTTGCAGAAATGCAAATTCGCCAGTGAATTTGCTAATAAAGAGAACTAACTGTACTTACCTGAGCTTCCCGACTGTCACAGAGCCTCCTATGGGACTCCTCAGAATTACAACAGATCTGCTGCTAGCACACAGCTTGGGAGCCACTGGGGTGTGTCCAGTGAGGGAAGGGGTTTAGGATACAATGGCTGACATCTGCATCTCAGCCCACCTCATCCCAACCCATTCCCTGCCTCTCTGGGGTTCTGCCTGCAGCCAGTATGCACATTGTTGCTGGTGGCACACAGTTTTCCAGCTGCTGCCCTGGAGTCTGTGCAGCAGCCGATGGATGAGGTACCTGTAGCGATGGTGGAGTTGTCTTGGCATTGGCATACCTGTTAGTACATTTCCCAGGTGTAGGATTGACAGCCCAATCCTAACTAAATTCCTGTACAGCGATGCAGTAGCACCTGCAGTAGGCTACTCTGCATCCTGCAGGAGAATTTCAGCTGCTGGAGGTCTTCATGGACATTTGTCCCCTTGCCCCAGAGTAAGCCCAGCAGCCACGATATATATCAGTAGCACAAGTCCACATTGATCCATGTTTGTGGATCAGGCCCAGTAAGGGTGATAGGATTGCTCCACTGGCGTAAGTGGGAGACAGGATTGGGCCATTAGCTACATTATTATTTTTTCCAACAGATAATTCACAACTTTGCAACTGCTTGGTGCAGAAAGCTGTCCCTACTCAGAGTAAAATTACTTGACTCTGCATTAGAAAAACAAGAGAATAATCACTAGTAATTATTATGACCAAATATAATCATTAAGTAGGCGCAAAATAATCAGACAACTTTTAGGCAGCTCAGAAATATCCTGTTTCCATATATTCACAGAGTTTGTTAAATATTTAGTGTGTTATAAAATAAAGCAGTGATTTTCAACCCTTTTCATCTCATGGCACACTGACAAGGCGCTAAAATGGTCAAGGCACACCACCAGGTTTTTGACAATTGACAAGGCACACCATGCTGCCAGTGGGGGCTCACATCTCCCATTAGCCCTATCGGTGTTGAAAATGGCTGCACTAAAGTCTGAATCCTAAAAATAGATGCATACTGCAAATCTCCTGTAGATTCCATTTCACTAAGGCAGCCATTTTCAACCTTTTTCAGCTCACGGCACACTGTCAAGGCACTAAAATTGTCAAGGCACACTCCCAGTTTTTTACTTACATTAAATTACTACATTACAATTAATTTTTAATTAATATAATGAATACAATTAAATTACTACATGACAAAGGGCACAATCCTAACCAGGTCTACTCAGAAGTAAGTCCTATTTTGTTCAATGAGGCTTCCTCTCAGGAAAGTGTGGTTAGGATTGCAGCCAAAGACTTGGGGGGGGAATGTGCCTGTGGGACTTACTTCTGAGTAGACATGCCTAGGATTGGGCTTTTGGTTGCACTCTTTTTTCTCAAATACATGAGCAGGCAATTGGCACTTCTCTCTCCTCCTCTCCCTGTTTTGCCAAATTCCAATCCACTGGGCCTTGCAAGCCAGTCCAATCAATCAGAGTTGCCAATAAGCCAAGTCACTGTCCAATCCGTCAGGTTCCAGGTAGGTCAGTCCAATCAATCAGGGTATCCAAATCAAAGTTCAAAGCCAAAGTCCAGTCACAATCCAATTCCCAATTCCATAAACCAAGTCAGTCAGTCTCCTACCTCCAACCTGCATTCCTATCACCCACCATCCTTTCTATCTCAGGTGCTCCTTATATCCTGAGGGATCTCCTTTAGCCTCTAGTGGCTGCAGCTGTGCAGCACACCTCCAGCTACCACCTGGGCCTTAATCCTGCATTCACTTAGAGCAAGGGGCACTGTGGACACCACACCCTATCTCCTCGGTAATATCTTCCGCAATTCCAATACAATCCACCCCTTGGTGTCACAGTGGTTCCCTTGATCAATTGCTCTTTTTTCTTGGACCATCCACCCCTTGGTCTGTTTCATCTTTTCCATACCGGTTGCTGAAGCTCCCATACAGTCCAATCCATTCTGGTGCCCATTTGGTCTATATCATGCCCCATCCCAGAGGGCAGCCTATCAATCCCAGTGGTCCTGCAATTAGGTCCAGAGGCCATCCTATTAATTGCAGGCATGCTGGCTCCTCCACTTCCATCTGTTCCCCCCTCTAGGGCATCCCCAAAACTACAAGGCATTCCCATTCTATTTCTTGGGGAGGCTCTTTCAAACCCCCTTCCAGCAGCAAAGCCCATTTTATTCATCCTGCCAAGTCCCATTCTAGGAGGATAATGGCCCAAACTCTCCATGCCATGGAAAGGGCCTTCCATTCCTCCCATTTTGTTCATCCTAAAATCCAAGCCTTCCATACCCGTTGTTCTGGGTCCCAAGTTGCCTATCCCTAGGCCCTTGGTCAAGTGGTTTGCATTAATAGGTCTCCCTCCTGGTCCCAGCCCCATACCAATGCCCCCAAGTCCATGAGGAAGCTGCTGGGGTTGCTCTGGAGGAGAGCAGTCTCTGTTTGGTAAGGCTCGTTCATCCATCTTCACGTGCATCTGTCTACCAAACAGCAACTGTCCATTGAACATGGAGATGGCCTGGACAGCTTCAATTACTTGCTCAAAAGTCACAGTGCCAATCCCTCGACTTCTGCCATCTTTGTCTTTAAAAATGTCTGCACGGACAACCACACCGGCCATGCTGAACACATCCTTCAGTTTCTTCCAGCCAACTTTGTACTTCAAATTGGCAACAAACACAGTGCTTCCCAATCTGCCAGCCTGAAAAGAGTCAAAGAGGCCCTCTTTGCTGCTCCTGCAGCCCCACCCCTTTATCTCTAGTCCAGACCGGCACTTCAGTTCAACCAGGCATCCTGCCTGTGCCTTATACAGGCTCTCTGCAGCCTTTATATCTTTGTGGGCATTTGCAAAGGCCTTCACATATGTGAGATTTTTCTCTCTTTCAATGCAAATTAGCCCTTTTAACTTGGCAACTTCCTCTCTCAGAATTCTCTTCTCCACATCCTCCCCACCTGACCCCCTGAGCCTTTTCAGGGAAAGGATGCCATATTTAATGAGTCCTCCCATATACTGCACCATCTGGAAAATGGTCCAAAGAATGCTCAAAGTAGCCCAGACATTCCATAATAGGACAGGAGCATTTGCTTTCCATATAGCAAGGTCCAGGGCCTCCCAGATCTGCCAGAGATCCATTTGCTTGCTCTCTTGTTAGACAAGGGGATACTACTTGCCTTGGGCTTGTACCCCACTCCTGGTACCAATTGTTTTGCCAAATTCCAATCCACTGGGCCTTGCAAGCCAGTCCAATCAATCAGAGTTGCCAATAAGCCAAGTCACTGTCCAATCCGTCAGGTTCCAGGTAGGTCAGTCCAATCAATCAGGGTATCCAAATCAAAGTTCAAAGCCAAAGTCCAGTCACAATCCAATTCCCAATTCCATAAACCAAGTCAGTCAGTCTCCTACCTCCAACCTGCATTCCTATCACCCACCATCCTTTCTATCTCAGGTGCTCCTTATATCCTGAGGGATCTCCTTTAGCCTCTAGTGGCTGCAGCTGTGCAGCACACCTCCAGCTACCACCTGGGCCTTAATCCTGCATTCACTTAGAGCAAGGGGCACTGTGGACACCACACCCTATCTCCTCGGTAATATCTTCCGCAATTCCAATACACTCCCCCACTCCACCCCTCCTACAGGCACATTCCCCCCATCTCATAATTGCAGTTAGCAATTACCTCCCCTACTGTCCCTCCCCTCACTTGTCCGCACCTTCCAAAGATCCAGAATCACTTGCCTCACATTCTCCCCCTCCAATTGCCTGCTCCTGTATTTCAGAAAAAGTGTGACCAAAAGCCCAATCCTAGGCATATCTACTCAGAAGTCCCATTATAGTCAATGGGGCTTACTCCCAGGAAAGTGGAGCTAGGAGAGGAACTTGAGAGCCCAGCCCAGGCATGTCTACTCAGAAGCAAGTCCCATTATAGTCAATGGGGCTTACTCCCAGGACAGTGGGGATAGGATTGTGGCCCAGTGACCTTCTTCTGAAAGGCAAAGACAAGGCAGGGAGGGTCGCTTTGGGGAGCTGCAGGCAACTGTGGCAAGGAGAAGGGACTTTCGTGGACCCTTAGCTAGCCCATTCTTAGGCTGGTGGCCTGAGTAGATTCCCTTGCTTCCTACCTGCTTGCCTGCCCTGGCTCCCTCATTCTCATTCACTCCGCCCAGACCTCCTCCAGGCTTCTCACTGCCCAATCAGCATGCAGGGCAGACTTGATACCCAGTCCTAGGCATGTCTACTCAGTGTGCTGCATCACAGAGGTTGAAAAACGCTGCACTAAGGGAACAAAATTAAAAGCTAGATCAATTTGAAAACCACACTTAAACATTTTGGAAGCACAAAATTATACCATTTTATAGTAGGGCATCTGCTGTTTTGAAAACATTTCTGTTGAAAGATGAAACATAAACAGCTCTAGCACAGAAGGAATACTATACAACAAGGTGCCAAGACAAGACAGGCAAAAGGTTCCTTCCTTGTTGAACTAATTAAAGTTTGTCATCATATCAGTAACAAGGCCTATGTGCTTTGCTCCATTCTACTTCAATGCACTTTTAAATTCTAAGCAAGTCCTCTGAACTTAACTTCTGACTTTCAGTGATCCACAGTGGTAAACATTTGATCTACATATTATCAATATTAAGTAAGGGAGGGAGAGAGAAGGAGGAACAATGGGCCCTCCCTCAGGAGGATCAAAGGAATGAGGAATTTTGACCACTCCTCCATCACAGGACAAACAGAGAAAATTGTGTTATCTAATTGATGGGAAGCTTGGAGGGTGGGGCTCTGTCAACCACTGGAGCCACTGCTTCCATGTGCCTGCACTGAAGTGTCAGCTTTTGCTGGTGACCCCACCAACCTGCCCAGGACAACAGCATGTAGATCACCTGGCCACCTATTATGGCTGGGTAGGAATTTTTTGCTATTCTACAGATTGGCTTTTGGTGAGGGTTCCCCCCCCCACCTCAAAGGCTTCTTGGCTGGGGGGTGGGGGGGAATGCAACTGAGACCTTTCTTGGTCCCTTTACAAGGACTGATAAACTGGGATCATCTACAGACAATCCACAGTTCAGAGTGGGAATACTTAATGGGGAAAGAGTAGACAGTTGTTTGCTGTTTCCCCTAAGAAACGTGCTCACACAGAATGGAGTGGAGTGTGAGGAAACTTAGGGACTTAGGAGCACTGCATGGTACCTGTATTATTTATAATACAGTTCTGGCCTGTTTAACACTAAGGTCCTTTTCTTGCATCTTACTGAGGGCATTTAGGCAAAGACCATGCAGGTAGAGTCTTATTCAGGAGGTTTCCATTCTCAGAACTCATGTGGATGGCAAAAATCGCATTAAAGCAAATCCATTTTAAAAACAATGTCCCTTTTGCTAGGCGATTTAGAAACAGTCTTACTGACCTCTGTGATGCATCAAGCAGACAATCAGTCTCTCTCCAGGCACTTAGAAAGGCTTCACTCCAAGGCAGCAATAGCTCCCTTCACCAGGAAGGAGGGGAATGGAGGAGGTGATAATCATTGCCATTTAGCATTTTTTTCACATGATATGGGGGAAGGGAGGGGGTTGCTTGCCTTGGAGTGAAGCTGTTCTAAGTGCCTGGAGAGGGAATGAACTGAAGGATTGTCAGCCAGCTGCCCTCTCTCACATTAATGAGGCTATTGTTATTTTTCCATTAATTTAAAGGGCCCTTCTCATTGGGTTGAAATAAAACCATGGGTGAAATATTCATGGATAATTAGATTATACCTATATATTCAATATTCTGTTGAAGATAATTTCAATTACTGTATATCAAGAAAATGGCCACTTTAATGCAGCAAAAATGCTGTACAGTATTATTTAAAAAAATATTTTCCAGTAAACATTTTCCAGCAATAGTTGTGAAACCACACTCACTACACTCGGACATATGATCATTGGTCCTGTAACTTTTTAAACAATATTGAACACTTTATTTCGTTTACAGGTGGACCCTCGTTATCCGTGAGGGTTCTGTTCCTGACCCCTTGCAGATACCAAATTTTGTGTGAAACCAAATAATGTGAATTTTGGGCACCACCAAGCTCCAAATGTGACCAGAGCTGTTCCAAGGCCTGTGGAGGCTAAGCGCCATCTCCACAGGCCTCAGAAGATGTCAGATGGCCTCAAAGGTGTCAGAAGGTCACTTCTGGTTTTCAGCAGTCTCCCAATGCTTTCTGGAGCTTTTCTGAGGCCCGTGGAGGCCGTGTGGAAGTGCTCTTCGGCCAAAAACTGGAAGTGCCCTTCTAGGACCTCCAGAGGCCATTCCTGCACACAGCCTCCACAGGCCTCAGGAGAGCCTCCAGAGGTTTCAGGTTGGACCAAAACTGGTTCAACAGCAGTCCAGAGAACCTGCGTTGAGCCAAATCCATGTATCCAAAATCCATGGATAAGTAGGCTCAACCTGTATTTTAGCCTCACTTCAACAGTTATCTGGCAGCTATTTAACCAATAATTTTTTTTTCTGTCCTTGTAGTAAGTACATCTCAGAACACACGCATGTGTCTTGAGTGCTGGAGTAAACAACTGTTGCTGTAATCCAATGTCAGGAATGCAATGAGAAACAAGCCATAGGAAACATGTCATCAAGGTTGAGGTAGTTCTATAGCTGACGATGGTCTACAATCAGAGATATACAGTCAAGTAACTACTACACCACTTCTACCCAAAAAAGAACAGTGAACCTCAAATGAGTGAGTCAGATCCAGTGAGTCAAATCAGTGAATCAGGTTCACTGAACTATGAGACAGGACACTTGCTAGATGTCAAATCCCCAATGATAAAAACATTTTGCACTGAAAACACAAAATTTACAGCTACACTAAGCAAAAATAATTGACTCAGATCACTTAAGGTTCAGTCTTTCAGGTCACAGCGACAATTCCAGATGAAGCGACTTTTTAGTGAAAAATCATAGCAATTAAATAAACAAACGTATGACATAGCAGGAGGCACAGGATTGGACTGGAAGTCCCACCATCTTCCATAGGGCTTGCTACAAAGTACACGCACATCAAACAGTAACTTGTAGACATGTTCTCCTTGGACTCAAGCAAAACTGCCATGCCCAATGGAGTAGCCAGAATTACCCCAACGTAACGGAGATCAGAATGTTGCTGCAAGTGAGTCATAACAGCTTTAACCTAGCACTGCAAATGTATAAACATTTATAATATGTAAGATGTCTGCTTTGAAAAAGGAATGTTGCTGCAAGGTACAAATATTTATACTGAAGATGTCTACTCAAATAAATGGGCCTTTCTGCTGGGTCCTGCTATCCGGTCATTAATTTTACAAAAGCAGTTAGAACTTTTTCTTTTTGCAGTGTGCAACTAAGGTTACAATCCCCCACCTATCACTGTTCAAAAAAGGATTCAAGGATTTCAGTGATGACCTAAGCAGAGCAGAGTTCCTCCCTCAGATACACACACCCAACTCTCACTGACAACTGTCACTGTCAGTGTATGTGTCAGAGGAGAGGCAGCCCTTGGGGCCACTTCTCATGTCTTTTTAATTAAGCTGGTGGATTCTCACAAGTCACACCCAAAGTAATGACAGAATTATAACAATCACACCTCCATGAGCTCTTCCCACACTTGGTGGGTCCTTTCTCAAGAGATAAGCAACTGCCATCCTTTTCAGAGAAAAGGGAACTTAAGCTGTATTCATTTCAATGGTTACTCAAATTCACACCCTATTGACTTCAATGAACTAAGCGCACCACTTCCTCACAATTAACCAGTTAAGTGGGCAAGAGAGACATTTATGCGGCTTCTGTTATATTTAAACAGAAGAAGAGTAAGGCTGCAATCCTAACCAATTTTCCAGCACTGACATAAGGACAATGCAACTCCAAGGTAAGGCAACAAACATTGCCCTATCTCGAGGAGGCCTCCATGACCGCCCCCCCCCAACTGCAGGATGCACCACATGCTTCACTGGTACAGCTTTGCCAGTGCTGGAAAGTTGGTTAAGACTGTGCCCTAACTGTCCTTCTTCACCCTAGGACACCATTATATCTAGTGGCTGTTTGCCAGAGTGTCTTCTGTGGTTTTTAGATTGTGAGCCCTTTTGGGAAAGATAACCACCTATTTATTTTGCTATGCAAAATGGTTTGTGAACTTTTTTTTTCCTGAAAAGCAGTATATAAGTAATCATAATCAACTATATTCATTGGCCACAACATCACATATTACATCTGGATACATACTGTAATCTGCTATGGGGGAAAAATGGGTGCAGTGTTGAAGATACTGGGATGTTGTCGAATAACAACAGGGATATGTAGCGCTCTCTCTAAGGGCACAATCCTAGCCAGGTCTACTCAGAAGTAGGTCCTATTTTGTTCAACGGGACTAACTCTCAGGAAAGTGTGGTTAGGACTGCAGCCTAACAAAAGTTTTAGAACTTTTCTGTAATTTATGTATGTATTTAAAACATTTATATCCCACCACTCCGGCAGAAAGACACCCCCCCCCCAAAAAAAGTAGCTTACATAAATTTAAACAATGAGAAATCATTACAATGAAAAGAAGGTGGTGTTTTATGGCCCCAGTGAGGGGGAACCAAGCTTATGTTCATGCTTTAAAAGGCACCAATGGTTGGAGGTAGTTTAATTCTTACTTTGCTGAGCATGGCTATCCAGACACAATGTGAGAAAAGAATGCATCCATGCTTTTAGGAACATGAAAACTTATTAAAGACTGAAGCCAAATGATACATTACCATAATAAGTGACAGTATGTCCTATATCATCTTGTTCTCCATGTTCTTGTTGAAGTGAAAGTGCAGTTGCTTAGCTATACTAAACTGTATAGCAACTCAAATGGGATCAAGATTTTTTGACAAAACACACTGACAACCACAATAGCCATTACTGTTTCTTCACACAGATACTTCACACTGTCTCTAGATGAATTACATAAGCAAGCTTTGGAACACTGGAGCATTTTACAAATTAAATGCACAGGTTCAGACAAGATTTCTCTTGCTGGATGGCATTTCAACTTCCTAGGTTGGTAAAACCAAGACAAAGTGCTGCTGAAAATCACGACTCTACTTTCTTCCTACAAATGAAAATTAATGAGGCGTCCAGTACAACAAAGTATACAAGATATACATGTGGTAAAAATTAGCATCTCTCTACTTATGTAAATAATAATTTACTTGTATTTATCTTCTGCATTTAGGTTACCACAAGAATAGTCCCCCACTGTGCACCTCACAATTTATAGCTATTTGGGCCCATCATTCACAAGTCTAGGTCATTTTAGATTCCAGTAAACAATTCTTCCTATGCCCATACCTCAATTAATTTAACAAAGGCCCCTCCCCATACATTCATTAACATAGTTTAGAACCTTACTAGGGAGAGAATGATCTTCCTTATACAGGTCACTATAAGCATTCAAGCTTATAGTGACATTAAGGCAGGCTACCATTAACTCTGTCAAAGTTAACAGGAACCAGGAAGCTTCCTGTTAACCTCGATCGAGTCCTTTCAAGCATTCAGGCTGCTGGAAGCCTGCCTTAACGCCACTATAAGCTTGAATGCTTATAGCAACCTGTATAAGGAGGATAATTGTTCATGATTTTCAGCAGATTTTCACCCCAGTAAGGTTCTAAACTTTGTTAATGGGCACTCAGGGGTAGGGAGAGGGAGCTACAGATACATGGTTCTCATATCCATGGTTTCCATATTTGTGGGGGGCCCTGGAATAGACCCCCCACAGATATGTTGGTTCACCCATATCAGTCCTTAAGAAGATACAAGACTTATGTTTTCTGCAACAAAGAAACACTGCCATTCCTTCTGGAAGTTACAAAGCAAGGAGTAATGTAAAGCAATGAGTGAAATGAAACTCTGGTTCCCTGGAATGCAACAGGTAGTTTCACACAATAATGCCAGTAAGTCTTATACAGTTATGTACTGAGTTGTATACAAAAAAATGAATCCTGAGTAAGAACCACTGAAATCAGCAGAGTCACAACTAACTTAACTGCTGTTGAATTTCACTTATGCCTAGTTAAGATATATTTTGGGGGGTACAACCCATTAAGGGCCAAGTCCTATGCTCTGCAGCCATGCCAGAACAGGCTGTGCTGCATGCTATGGCGGAAAGGCCTGATTGGGAGGGAAAGGAATAATATTTTCCCTTAACCCTCTGTAAGCCCCTCAAACCCCAATGGATCTTCTCGGACCTGCACCAGCTCTTTAACTAGAGCAAGTACAAGGAGACAAAGGGGGTGTGCTGGATCACTTCAGAGGGGATAGAATCTGGTGCAAGTCATGCACCCCAAGTGCCACCCCTTCCACTTCCAATACTCCCCCCTGGTCTTCACCACATTCCACCCTGTTCTGCTCACTCCACTGCCCTGTTATGCCCACCCTGCCAACTTACCAGCATCGGCAGACTTTCTTCTCCCCACTTCTGGACACAGGGCCTCCAAGGCATCTCTGGTGCAATCTGGAAGCATGCAACTACATGACCTTCCGGACTGCCTTTTATGATCCCGTGAAGCATCTTCTGCCACTGGAATACTAGTTCCAGTGAAACACTGAAACACTAGTTCCAGAAGCATTAATGCCACATAGGCTTGGGCTGTGACTCTCTGAAGGCATCCTTACATGATTGTTGGCATCAGATTCAAAAAAATATATATAAAGTCAATAGAAGAGTTGTCCTTTAGCATGCCTTTTCCATAGAACAAAAATTCAACAAGAACAAAGTCCTGTTAAAGTCCAGAAACTATAAGATCTCAGAAGGACATAAAAAGTTTAAAATTTGCTTTGTCATAATCCTTAAGTTGAGGAAGCAACTTCTCCTTCCAATCTCACCATGTATAGCTAGAATTCAATGCAAGGTCTAGTCATGCAAAATAATTTGCCATGTGACTAGCCTGAAATTATTCCTCTCCTGTAATTATATACATTATTAAAAACATCACAAATGCAATATTTTAACCATAAAAGTGGAAGTTCACTCTCTAATGAATTTTCCCCTCCCATACTTAGAGATATAAGTTTTAGATATGTTGATGGTGGGGAGGGGACTGTTAGTTTTTCAATTTGGGAGAGAAAAATGGACCAAAAAATTGGGGGAGGGGGATTGAGTATCATCAATACTTTCTTCTTAAACTTACTTGATTGCAGAAATGGAATAAACTCATATTTTTAGAGGAAAACTCAGAAAGAAACTTTCCTATAATGCAATTAGAGACTAGTGATACATCTGAATACTAAGTGAAATATATAACACTGGATTATTCTATAACATATTATCACACACAGCAAGTATTATAGTAGACAAAATTAATTATCCTGAAAACTTTTTTGACTACATGTAGTGTATATTCTAATAAATAAAATATCCTTGAGAAAGTTATCATAATGCAGTTTCCTTTCTCTAATCAGAAACATGGGGTCAGTTTAAATGATCCTCCAAACCGTGCTTAGAGAACTGGAATCAGCCTCAGGCTCACACATTTCCTCTTCTACTCATGTGCTCCAATTCTCTTCTTCACTTACTGGTTTGAGCAAAATATAGTTTGCCATGAGGTTCTTTCTAGATTTTCCCACAATCCATAGTTTGTCTTTAATGCAGAACTAGCAACCACAGTTTGAACTGAAGTTCCAGTTCTGGTTTGCAGACAAACTGTGGTTCAAGCATACTTTCCCCATTGGCAAGATGGCAAACCGTGGCTTGCTCAAACCAAAAATTGAAGGAGAAAATCGAAGCATGTGAGCAACATTTCCCTTAAATTGCATGGCCATGAAGCCGTGCAGCTCAGAGCTCGACTACCCGGAAGTCATCACTGAACATCCAGAGGCCCCACTCTACTGCTGCACAGTCATAGAAGGGTCCCACACAGTGGCAGAAATTGTTAGAGTGGACACTGCATGTGGGGAGAAAATGGAAGGGGAAGATAGGGAGGATTGAGCTTCTGAGCCCCAGCTGCTATCCTATACACACTTTCCAAGGAATAAATCCCACTGAACACAATGGGGCTTACATCTGAGTAGATTTGCATAGGATTGTGCTGTGAAGTTCATTTCCCATCCTCCCAATCCTGACAATCGGAACTGACCCAATGATCCTAGAAAGAGAGAGAAGCATAAAAAGGATATACTATATTTTCTGTAAGAAAACGCATTTATTCATTTAAATCAGTGGTTCTTACACCCACTTTTTAGAATGAGAATCTGTCAGGACCCTAAATCCTAAATGATGACTGGAAGTGACATCAACCAGTAGGAAATTTTTTAACAATCCTAGGCTGCAGTCCTACCCAGGAGTAAGTCCCATTTACTATCATTGTCAAAAGAATATACACAGTAACTTGTTAAAAGTTGTAACATTTCCCCAAATGCAGTCACATACCATCAAGTCTAATATATTAAAAACAGAATATTGAAATGAATGGGGACCCACCTGAAATTGGCTCACAACCCACCTAGTGGGTCCCAACCCATAGTTTGAGAAACACTGATTTAAATAAAGAAGGGTTCTGGATACTTCTAAGTAGATGTGCACAGGGGTGCACTGCTGGGACCTGAAAGATCCATAGCTTATGATTCTTAACTTTTTAATATGCCAATAAAGGTACTGAAGTGTGTGTGTGTGTGTGATTCTTAACTTCAAATTGAGCTACATGAAGGAAACTCAAATTTTGAATGAACTGAAAGGTCTGAAGTTTTTTTCACATCCATTTTCATGTTCCTTGGATGCATGCAAGTATTTCCAAGCATTCAATTTAGTTCACCTAATGGAACACTTTGAAGTGAGAAGCAGGAGCTCTCAGAAGCTATGGAGCAGGCACAACATGCTTGATAAGCTCCCAGGTTGCATCATTTCTAGATGATGTTCTGCATTCTGCAGTATTTGAAAGAACTTCTTCAACATCAAGTCCTCAGAGTGCTGCTTGCTTAGTAACCCAGTCAAACAGTGCAGCAAAGCTATGATCATCAACACCAGGGCCGCTGAATCCTGGATCTAAGAGACCTGCAGCAGCACAAACTGATATACATTGTAATTATTTACAATATATATCAAATATTATTTTAAAATACTGCTTCAAAAGCTATTTCACTCATTACTCTGAATGAGAAAATTTTTTCATAAGAGTGTTTTTCCTCTTTTTTCCACAATTCTAAGCTTCAGGAGGAAAAAAAATTCTCTCTCTCTCTCTCTCTCAGGCATTCAAATATCTTCCCACAAATGACTCCACATCAACATAGACTCACGTGTGCAGATATTTGTATCTGGCTGTAATAAAATATATACTAACTTGTAGGCCTTTAATGATTAAATAGTTTTCCTAGCAATGATTACAACTGCCTTCAAGACAGGAGAGGAGAGGCAAGCAGAGTTCAAGAAAAAGAGCCATTCTGGCCAAGAAACACTGGTGAAAAACAGATAGTTTTCTCACTAATCACTGGCCCATTTAACACAAGAAGACCAAGTTCTCTGCATTGTGCTTATTGGACACTGTGGCAGAGGACTGCTACCTTGCATTCGGCCCAATCAAGGCACATAAATGTATGAAAGCCAAGATGATACAGTGGTTCTGCAGTTGAACTTAGACCTGGAAGACCCAGGTTCAAATCCCTGCTAAGCCACAAAGCTTTTCTTGCGTCAGTCACCGTCTCTCAGCCTCATGTACCTCACAAGGTTGTTGTGAGGACAAAGGGAGGAAAAGAACTATGTACATCATCCTGAGCTCCTTAGAGGAAGGGCAGTATAAAAATATGAAACAAAAAATTAATAGATCTGGTGTAAGAGCTACAAACCCTAAATGCCAAGTACACACTCGCGCTTCCTCACAATGAAAAGCTAAGATACTAGCATTATTAAGCTTCTCAGGTTTGGCCTTGTTTATCTTATATTACCACCTGAAATACATCTCCCAGTCACTTGCACAATGCATAAAGGGCTTTCATCCTTCACTTTGGTGCAGTGAACTATCTCTGCCTTGCCTTGCCTGAATTTTTTTTCATTGTCTTCATGTTTGTTAGAATGAAATTCAAAGTGCAAAGTTGAAACCTGCCAGGTAAGCAAAGATTTAGGATGATGACACCATTGTTTTGATCTGTTCGTTTAACAGTCTTGCAGTGATAATTGGTCTTATTAAATCTTACTGACAGCAGTGCATAATGCATCTGGGTTTCTTTTAAAACATGAGATGCTATCCACTGACACGGAGGTATCCTAGCAGGTTAAGGCTAAAAACTTACCTATAATTGCCCAAGAGTAGGCTCCATGGAACACAGTGCAACTTACTATTGAGTAATGCACTGCAACCACTAGTGCAGTCTACCCAACTAGCAAACTACATCATCAGCAAACAACAAGTGGTTGCAAGGCCGTAACTAGTTACTTCTGTACCTGTGGTACAGGTACATAACTAGTTACTTCTGTATCTGTGGTAGGATACCTGACCTTCCTCACCTTTCCAAGCTCTAGCAAGCATATACATTTCAAAAGGACGAAAATACCTCCTGGGACATTATTATGAGGTGCAACAAGTACAGAAAGAGCCATATCTATGAGAAAGTAACTATGAGAAGTGACTGATAACATATCAGATGAGTTTAAAAAAAAAGTTGCATACGTAAAGGTACCACAGCTGAACTCGTTCCTCACTCCAATTCTCTCTGCTCACAGCTCTATACTAAAATAAGATTTAGAGATCTCAGAAGTTCAGGGGTGCCCAATCTTTCAAATTTAGGGCTCCTGGATCTTTAACAATTGTTTAGAGGTGGGAATTTCAGCAGGAACAGCTTATCATTCTGGACATTCCCTCTTCTACACAATTTCTAAAGGTTCAGGAGCCCTAGAGTTGAAAAGCTGGCCATCCCTGGACTACTGAGATCTCTAAAACTTACTTAGTACAGAGACTAGTCTCTGCATTCTGCACTAGTCAAATAGTTCTGGGAGGGGGCTAGCTACTGCTGTCCAAGTAGTATTGCTGGCTAAATTCATATTCCTGTGATTATCTTTTTCCAAATCAACAGTATTCTACGGCTGAAGCACCAATCCTAAACCCTCTTACAAGGGGGTAAGCTTCATTCAGTTCAATGAGACTTAGAACACAATCCAAGTCCTTCACTTGGGCCGGTGCAAGTGCTAGCCTGAAAGTGTCACAAAAGTGCCATAAGGCTCTACTGTGCTACATTCCGGGGAGACAGGCCAGCACACAGGCATGCACTGGCCTCCCCACGCTAACGTGTGCTCGGTGAGTTGCATCAGCCGAGATCAGCTGATGCAGGGGTCTGGGAAGGGCGGGAGGGAAGGTGTTACGGAGTGGGGGGAGGACAGGCAGTGGGCATTCCCAGGGGCAGGAGTGTGGCAAGCGGGAGGTAGAACCACAATCTGGTTGTTATACCAGTTCTTGACCCTGCCACCCAAGTGGTGAAGAGCAGCCTCTGTCTGCTCCGGTCTACTCAGATTTGTGCCACTTCCTGCATCATTTGGGCCAACGCAACACAGAGTAGGGGGAGAGTTTTCCCCTTTCCTCAGGTTGCGCTGATTCTGGCCCCAAACATGCACTGAATGCAGCACAAGTTGGCTGGCCAGCGTAAGTTAGGATTGCACTGTTGCTTTTATAAACATGCTTAGGGTTCCATTGAAAATATGCTTTGCAGCCCATCATTCGCACCTTCACTCAGACAAAATAGCAACTTTCAATGGAGCTTTCTTTTGAGTAAGGGTGGATACGATTGCAGCCTTATTGGGACAAACAGGACCTGTGTGGGCCTCTTAGGAGATAGAAAGGCAGTATATAAATATCCAGAAAAATAAAGACCGCGAAAAGTTGCAAGACTGCCCCCCAAGCCTCCCAAGAACTTGGAATCTGGCTTTTATTCTACCACTTGGAAATGTAAAATTACTCAAACTGAAAACACTTTAATTCTGTAAATATATTACATGACATGACACTTGAAGCCCACTTGGCATACCTCTCCACCTGACACAGGACTCAGACTAGTTATGTTACTGGGTTATTATATTCCTAACAGATCAATGTTGCAAATGATTTCAAGAATCAAACATACTTTTAAGAACAGACAGATAAATGAGACTGTTCCTAATTGAAAAGGTTAGGCTCAGCTTCTAAACACATTAGGCAATTACCCGTGGCATTTTTTAAAATTATCACTACTATTGTGGTATATAAACACTACCTTGACTATTAATTCACAAGGCATAATTTGCTGCTCACAAGATGTGGTGATCAGCCCCACCAGCTTCGAAAGCTTCGAAAGGGAATTAGACAAATTCAGGGAGGCCAGGTCTATCCGCGGCCATTAGACATGATAGCTGTGTGGCACTTCCCTGCTCAAAGGCCATATGTCACTAAATACCAGTGGCTGGGAGGCAACCAGGGAGAAGAGCTACTGTCTTAAGGTCTCGGGGCATCTGTTGGCAACAGGGGGCTAGGCCTGAAGAACCTTTGGTCTGAGCTGGCAGGGCTGCCATGTTCAGCCTGTGCCAGAGAGAGTTTTAAGAACATATTCATTTGTCATCAATTTTGCATTGGAGATTTAAATGTTCTTCAGAATTGTGTATGAAATGTAATCTAATCAAACATTTATACACTTGGTTTTGTTTGTTTTTTTAAACTATTGGCGACGAGCACTTCCTAGAATAACTAACCCTGCAAATGATTGCAGGAGAGGATTATGAGATGCAACCCTTATACTACCTAAAGTCTAAACAAATATATGCCTAATATATCAATGGCTCAAACTGAAACAAGCAGAACTGAAAATCACTTTATTACTCAGGGCTTGCTCAAGATGGCTATGGCAGTTACTCTTGTGAAACTAAAGATGTCTCCTTGGATAACGGAGCTGCAGTACTAATTACACCAGAATGCAAACCCCATCTCCAGTTTTAATACAAAATCCTCATATAAGGTCTATCTCCTTTCTCCTATCAATTTGACACATTCAATTATACATCTACCAAGTAGCAGCACATCTTCTCCCAGATTATGAAAGGTTCCAGTTAAATGTACAGTATACTGACAGAAAAGGCAGTGACCTTGCAAAACAAACTTCTCTTCTCCCCACACACATACGAATTATACCTGGAAAAACTAATATTCACCTAGTTGATAAAATATTTACCTTTCAGAGTGACATTTCATTCTGTGGACCGAGTTGCAGGGTGTTTTATTGTTGCTTTTTTTGTATTAAGACACTTGATCATTGGTGAAACCAACCTTTCCTGGAAATTGTTCCACGTTTTAATGCAGCTGTTGATTACACAGCAGAAGATATCTGTGTTTCGTGGGGCGTTTGATCCTTAACAATTTAAGACCTTGTCTTCAACTTTGAGATTCCTTTTAAGTTTTTAAGAATGCTCTCTGCATACCTTCCTTCCCCAATGAATCAGATCCAACAAGACACTGTTGTGTTTTTCTTCTGATTCGGAGTTGAACTCATCCAAATTTGGGTTAAGAAGATTCCACAGACCCAAGAACAAGGGACTCAAGAGCACTGAAATTCAGGTCCCAGTCTTTTCCCTTTGTTATGCAGAATGGCACAACATTCATCTCACACCCAAGAAATACATCTGGATTTCTACTAAAGTTTCTTCTCTTCCAGACTTGAGAGATGATCTTCCCCTTTAACCCCATTCCTCAGTTCACTCACTCACTCTCTCTCCCAAAAAAGCTTACCAATGGGGCGGGGGGGGGGGAGAAATCTCACACCATTTGGATATTTTTTTTAATGCCTGTGCATCACACATATTTGTCTTTCACATCCACCCATTATACCCAGGGTGTTTTCTCCCCCCCCCTTTAATAATTATGCAATGACTGTGGGGCTCACGCCTTGCAACACTCCCTTTCTCCCTTCCTTTCAACAATAACAAACTGAAGTTGAAAATAGAAAGCAATTACCTTCCAAGCCACTGTGCTTCAGCCAGAGCCCCACATAATCCAATAGGGCAGAGCTATAATCTCCTGAGCGGCTTCTCCTCCTCTTCTAGAAACTGAGCCTGACTTGATCTTCACTGATGGTAGCCTTTGCCCACCTACACTGCTTCTTGATAGAACCCGGACAAATCCTTTTTGCCTTTGTTCAGGGTTCGAAGTTGAACTGTCCCTGTTCTCTCTGCCTCTTTCACTTCTTGTGTTACAGTTACATGGCTGTGTGACGTTTCCAGCTACATGAAAAGGGGGAGAAAACAACTGAGAGCTCAACTCCTCCCTCTCCTCCTCTCTGCTGCCTCCTCCCTCCTCTGGACTAATGCACAGCAACAAGCTGTTGCAGGGAGACCAGAGGGGCTTCACTCTCTTCCCTCACAGGTACAGTTCTCCCCCCCCCGCCGCTGCCTTCAAACACAGTAGCCTTTCAGCTACAAACCCAATTCAAAATCTCTCTTCTGTAAGGATAATTTTACTTTTAGCATCCAGAGCCTTTTTTAAAAACTACTTCTGGGATAATTAATTGCGCTCCTGGCATATAATAAAACCTGACACTGCCACAAAGAGTGTTACAATGCCCCTGCTGATATCAGGCTGCAGTGGCACTCCTGACACCATTATGCTTCACAATTGCACATCGCACCATCTGACAGTGCCACAAACTAGCTCCACTATGTTTGCCAGTTATGAGCACCACAGTGTTGTCAGGAGGCACCCTCGCGCATGACACGATGCCTGCAGTCCGACACAGGTTCATTCAGAAATAACTCTCATGTAGAAGATCGGGCTGTCCTTCAAAAGTCTCTTGCACTTCTTCTAGGAATTTGGCCCAAAAAGCAACAGAGACATTCTTAAATGGAACATACATTCTAGAATGGATGCTACTTTTGCACTGCAGGTCTCGGAAATGCAAAAAGGACCTATGTAGACTAAATTGTATGTACAATTTACTTAGAAGTCATTCCCAGGGATGCACACATGGGACTGCAAACTTAGGCTTACTTCTAAGTAAGCAAACATGTTGGTGTAATAATAGATTGAAACCCCTGACCAAAGCCTGCTGCTGATATCATATGGCAAAAAAGCTGCTTTTGCAATTGCTGTTAATTATATTTTTATCCCACCCAGTTGCTCAGGGTTGTTTACATGGTACTTCCCCTTTCCCCCTCACAACAACCATGTGAGATAGGCTCAACTGAGAGATGGTGATTAGCCCAAGTTCACCCAATATGCTTCATGGGCAAGTGAGGACACAGCTGTCCCTCTAATTTATTTTATAATACTGTGCTTTGTAACCATTTTGCCTAACAATGACTACAATCCTGAAAAAAAATCAAAGCCAGAGGAGGGGTGATACTAAAGCTCAAATGGTGGAAAAATAACACTATCCTGACTGCTTGCCTATTGCAATAAGCTTTTGAAATATCCACAGAAATTCCACCCCCATCCCTGAACCTGACCCCAAGTTAGGATGGGCAAAGGAGGCATAGGGCACAAGAGTGGGGGGGGGGGGGAAATCTGGTTCTAAAACTGTTTCACTGAACAGTAGAGTGCTACTGGGTTTGGTCCTCTTTGAGTTATGCTTCATTTTAAAAAAAAGTTAAATATAAGGCTGCCAAGTGAGTTAATGAAAAACTCTTTGGTAGTTAACTCATTTAGAGCAGCAGCTATGAAATAAAGAATGTGGCACCAGGCCAAAGCATAAAGGAACTCCCTTTTGACCATACTGGGGTTTCTCTTTAACAAGGAATCCTTCTGACAGTCTTCAAAGTGAAGTGGGTAGTTGGCTTCTGCACAAAAGGTTGCATTTAGTCCTTTAATTGTCCATCCCACCCATTCATTGGAGATGCAACATGAAAGCATCCAAGCAATCAACAATTTGCCCTTGGAAGCACAGAGATCTCTGTCAATCCCAATGATCAATATGCTAACAGCCAGTATGTTCCCCATACAATCCCAGAATCAATTCTCATATGGATAGGAGGAGGGGCAAAGTCACAAAAGGAAGACTTTCCTAAGGACAAAATCGGACAAGGCCCATGACCGCCATTCACCAAGTGAATGTGCTTATTGTACAGGCCCAGCAATGACCATTATTCATAGCATTCATGTAACACGTTGGTCAACAGTACTTCTGTTGTGCCAGGACAGTTAAGTTTGACATTCAAGAATTTACTAAGATGAACTTTTATCTTTTGTTTTTAAAAATGAGATTAAAAAAAAAAAATTAACGCTGAAAGAATCCAGGAAATATTGCCTTATTCACTGGAAAAAGGAAGTCACTTTTTCTGTTTTACAGTACTGTACAGCAGTATCCTTCGGAAGCCATGAAGAATTCACATGCACCAGCAACACCACACGTACATCTACACACACACCATCTATTGTGTTATGGATTCAATGCAATTCTGCAGGCCATTTATTTTTTTTTCCCCTTCACAAAAAATCCTTTTATAGCAATCACTCTTGAGAGATATAAATAATCGCATTATTGGAGTGAAATGGGTGTAATTTTTGGATGCATGCCACCTCTCCCCCCCGCCCCCGATAAGCAAGTCTGCCACATTGTTAAACTACACCCATAGATCATTTTATACTTCCTCGGTTTCAGCAGGTCTCAACTTGATATCTGAAACCAAACCACCTCCTTATGATAACTCTATTCATGATTTGACTTCCAGTCCCAAGAACTGGATTTTGGCTCACAGCAGATGGAGGGGCTGAGGCGGAGGTATTCGTTTACCTATAGAGATAGTGACGTATCCCAGCAATGCATCTAGAAAACACACAAGGGCACACAGTGCTTCGGTGGCTGCAACGTACAGTTGCAATGCAAACACAGTCAGCAGTAGGAGCTGGCGATTGGCGGGTAGACCTGCCAATCCTGGCAAGAAGGCAGCGCCAGGCAAAACAAGGCTACTTTGCATCGGTGTTGCCCATTCTTCTTTGCCATGGACTCACTAATCACACACACACACACACAGAGCACATAGCTTTGGAAGCAAACGTCCATTTCCATGGAAGGAGTTGGTCTCCTGAACCAATAGCACTGGAGATGGAAAATATTCATGCAGTGCTTCTGTGGGAGAAGAAAATGCTAGAGCCAGAGGCTGGAACACACTAATAGCTGTGAAGGGAGGAGGAAGGGACTGGGAAGGGTAGGTGAGAGAAGGAGTTGTGTGGCTCTCTCCAAAGGGACTTTGACCTTACACTGATCTCCTAAAGTCTCTGAATTTAGTACATGTGCCTTTTGGTTCTTTTATTTTCTGATTTAATGGCAGGCCCCTTGGATTCTAACTGCACGCTCCCCAACTCTATCTAATTTATGAACTCATTAGTGTAATTTCATTATTAAATCATGCGCCTGGCAATCATGTTTCCTTAAGAAAGGACTGACCTATTTTTGGCTGGAGATAAACGATCATGTTAACAGATGTTAATCGTGTAATCTGTTTTCCTGTAAGCACTTCCCATGCCCGCTTTTTAGACATTAACAACAACACGCATACACGCATGTAGACATACACAAAGGGAGCTTTCCCAAACGAATTGACGTCACTATTCAATACATTTTTTTTAATGGGGCGGGGGGAGGAATCCGCCCAAAGGTTTCAAAGACATTCAATCTTTTTCCACTTTATAAATGCTGATTGGTTCTGCCCCAACAGAACGAATTAACACAGGCTTTTATTTGCATTTCAAATTCCACAGGTTACACCAGTCTCCTTAAAAAAAAATGTAAACTAACAATAAGGCAGTAACTGTGGGGTATATGGGGGAGGAGGTTGGGGGTAGGAGGGGTTGCATCTGGATTAGATAAAGACCAAGGGAGGGTTCCCAAGAAAGCCTATCTTCGTGGGAGGGGGGGGGGGTCCAAATGTCTTCTTTTTTTTTAAGCTTATATCTGCTTCGTGGAATGAATTGGATTTGGACCCCCTACACAATGCACATTCCTTGGACATACTTGCTAGTGTGCCTGGAGTTGATCGATGCTCCCCAGCAAGCATTCACACTTCTCCAGCAAGGGGCAAAGATTTTCTAGAGGCTAACCGGTTTCTTAATAATGATGTTGATGATGATGATGATGATGCAACCTCTCCCTGCCACCTTACAAAGCCTTGTTTCAAATCACTCTTCCGCCACTCTTTAACAACTTCACTTTCATCCCTCCAAAGTTTCTGCAACTTGGAGGAACAGCTTAATTCGAATGACGGTTGCAACTATTTGGTATGCTAATTTTGGGTGGAGATGGGAGGGGGCAGAGCAGGAGGAGGGTTTCATAGGACAAAATGTCTGCATTATTTCTCTCTTTATTCCCCCACCAGTCCTCCCTCCCTCTCTCTCTCTCTCTCTATACATTCAATAGCCATCAAATGGGCAGGACTCATCCACGGTTATTGCCCTTCAAGGTCTCCCATTCTCCCCCTCTTTAGGTGAATCAATGTTTTAACATCTGCAACCCTCAACTTTCTTTGATAAAACTATGCCCTTTAATTCAGCTTAATCGGAGGGTGACCAAAAAAGAAAGAAAAGTGGCGAGGGAGGAGATCGCGCACAAAAGCATTTCAAGCCCCCACCGAATCACTACAATCTGCAAAACACCCTTGGGGCACAATCCGATGCATGTCTACTCAGAAGCAACTCCTATTGTGCTCCATGGGACTTACTCCCAGGAAAGTGTGGCTAGGACTGCAGCCTTAATTAAGTGGCTACTCCAAGCTGGGAGAAGCTGGAAGACCCATCCTCACCTTACCTTCATCGCAGCCCAAAGCATTCCAGGTTCAAGGCAGACACATTGCCTCTTTGTGTGTCTTAATGGATGAATATTAAATTCAGGGTTTCGTCTCCTTCCTCCTCCTCCTCCCCCCCGCCTTTGACGAAGTATACAAAGCCAAAAGGTTCACATCGTCCAGAAATCCACCCAAGAGCACCTCCCTGCTCCCCCCCCGCAAAACCACCCCCTTTTCTCCTGGCAAACAGCTCAAAGTTATCATTTCTGCCCAAGTCCTTCCAATTAGGGAGCGAGATTAACTATTAATTGGAAGCTCGAAGTTTTTCCCACGGGCGTATGAAGAATATGCTCATCTCTCTCTCTCTCTCTCTCTCTCTCTCTCTCTCCCTCCATTCCCCGATCCTCGCCCCCCCTCCCCAGCACCCCTCCCCAGCGGACCCCTCCGAGCCCCCCCCAAGCCTTACCTCCTCCCCCCTGCGAAAGGTGATGTGGCTGGAGAAGGACACAGGCAAACCAGAACCTGAAGGTGAAACCATGCGCTGAATGCAATCGGGAGAGGGCTGCACATGATTCACCGCGCCAGCTCCACTCCGGCGAGCAGGGAGGGGGCGTCTGTGCCCCCCTCTCAGCCCAGCTCTAAGCCGGGGCTCCAAACTTTCCAGTGCCCTTTGGCCGGCGAGGGATCTTTGCACCCACTGGGGCTGGAGCGTCACCGCAGGGAATCCCCTTCCTGATCCTGGTGTATGCCACCCCTGATGTATAGGCTGACGTCTTCCCCCAGCCGGGAGAATGGTCTGTTCTATATTAAATGCACACACGATCTACTATTGTCTCATCAGCACAAAGTTCTGGAAAAACGCAGGGAAAGTCTACGTGCCCCCAAATGAGTCACCTGCAAAACAAATTATTCCACTAATAGGGCTGATTCATTAGCAGATCGCTTGTGCATGTCAGCTTCTGCCAAGTGACTAAAGACGTCTAAAGACCGAATTACTGAGTTCTGGAAACTGCTGCATGTCCTCTTAGGCTCACACAGGGGTGAGGTGTGCAGCTGGTTGTGAAAATGATATATCAACAGCACGTACACCCCCTTCCTGTGACTCACCTACAAAAGAACAATGTGCTTGCAAAATTTGGGGGGAGGGGTAATCCTGTGTC
This sequence comes from Tiliqua scincoides, assembly GCF_035046505.1. NCBI lineage: Eukaryota > Metazoa > Chordata > Lepidosauria > Squamata > Scincidae > Tiliqua > Tiliqua scincoides. The sequence continues at coordinate 69,072,319 of NC_089824.1, forward strand.
CAACTTATTAAAATGTTGTTTTTAATTATTTTTGAAGCTCATTAATTCAAGTGCTAAGTAACTTTACCAAGGCCATTAAAAAAAATTACAAACGTTTATGGCGGAAATTCCATGCAGACTATAAGGCAGAGCAGGATGACCAGACACCCTCTTTTTCCAGGACATGCCCTCTTTTTTAGCCTGGAAAAGAACTGAAATGTTCCCTGTGAGCAAGCCCCTGCAGGCAGCGCATAGCTGTTGTGTAATTAATAAATTATATGTAATAAATATGTAATATAGTTTTAAATGTAATAAGTACTATAGTGTTTAAATTAACCATATGAAATTAATAGAAAACTGGTTTTTAGTTTTTATTTTATCCTACATTTTTCTTAGATGTCCTACATTTTGGGGTGCCTTGTCCTCTTTTGCTGTTATGACATCTGGTCACCCTGGATGAGAACATGTGACAGTTGTATGTGTTTCTATTTCATCATGAGCATACCGTACTGCGCAGTGGTGGCTTTCCAGCTCTTGTATGCACACCTGTGTTCCCAATCATTTCATTGGGGTCACAGGAAACACTTATGCTGAACAGATAACTACATAGCATATATTCACACTCCCATGCTGTTAAAAGTATTGATTGTTGATCAAGATTATAGTTCTGTCAGCCATGTGCACACTTAGTCCTTGGAGCTCAGCTTTCAAATGAAAATGCAACAGCATCATTTGAGGTGACCAAAGTGTGTGTCTGCAACATTTGCACGCAGAGCTCAACAGATGTGCGTGTGGTTATAGTGCATAGCAATCCAGATGCACTTTGCAAGGCATTAATGCTTTTCCTGCACAAAAGTGCATCCCATGTAGGGAATTCGTTACATTTGCTGTGGCCTACAGCAGACTTACTTCCCCACACCCCTCCTTTCAGAGACCTTAAATGAAGAGGATAATACTGCTTACTAATAGTGAGAAGAGCTGAAATCTCTGAACAAATCCATCTGCCATTTCTCTCTTGCAAAGAGAGTGTTTTCGTCTTTCCAAGTTCACAAGATATTGACCAGTGTTTTTGTTGTGAAGCTCACTTTCACCAGCCCAAATAATATGCTCAGCTATGTTTAGTCTGGGGCTGGAAACCCTACTTGGAATCTGCTGGATCCCAAGTGCTAGACATAAAGAGTGTCTCAATGTTGTTGTTTTGTCATCTTCGCCCAAAAAAAAATGTTTGATGAGGTTGAACTGGCAATGCAAAATTTCTGAGGAGGGTTGATGCTCTCTCCCTACCCTCGATCTTGCATTATTCCTCTCTGCCCGCCCATTTCGCCTCCTCCCCCCCCCTTCACTGAAAGGCAGTGAAAAGGGAACACACTGTCCAAATCTCTCCAACGTGGTTCTTCGTTGCCTGCCAGATCATCAAGGGCGGCTGGGCTGCAATTGACACGGTTACCTAGTGCAGTGGTATTTGGCTCACACAAGGTTAGGCACAGCTGCTGGCTGTGTGCAACCTTCTCCCACTTCTCCCCGGTTGCAACAGAATCTGCTCCCACCCCCACCCCCAAGAGCAAGAGGGGGTGAGGGTGGGGGGAAGAGGCACTCAACTCAGAAATTAATACTTTGAATCAGAGAACTTGAGGATAGAGCAGAAAGAAGGGGGGGAGTTAGTAACACACACACACACACTGCACACCCTGTGTGATTAATGATCTGCGCTCATTTGAATAGCAAGCATGTTAAAGGCCATTGACAATTGTTGCTGGTTTCAGCCTGAATGGGATACTTTGGGTTCTAAAAAAAATCATTCCAAACCACAGATTGGATCTTAATAATTCGGTGTATACAGAGTCTGTTCCAGCCCACATGAATGGGGATGTGTGACAACAGCTTCTCTGACGCACATGTGCTTATCAAGACTTTCTGCCCAAGTGGGTGTGTTTTTATTTCAATAGCTGGCCTTGCACTCCCAAGCCAGTGTTTTGCTGTTTCATCATCATTCCTGCTTGTTATTTTTAAACCTAGGATCACAGTGTTTTCTTTTTCTACCATACAGTACACACTCCCTTTAAGGTGCCCCCGCATTACACCAGCCTTATGTGGCAAGCAACCCTGTAACACACAACCTTTCTAATCACTAGAGGACATCCATAGTGTAGTATTTCTTTACAGTCTTTTAAGGCATCCACTGGAAGTCAGCAGCTTTCCTGGGGAGTATTTAAAAGGATGGTACACAGCTAATCGAGTCCATATGGGGAAAATTGACAAGTCAGGATGCTGAAACCTCTATACTACATGGATTTCATGCCCAATGTCTTTCTCTGGTCAATATGATTTTTTTTTTCCTTCTTGTGGCCAGCTTGTTGTGCCAGCAAATACATAGGGTGCTATGTTCACCAAATGCTGAGGGTAGTGACCACTTTACATGACAAGCTTTAATGGCTGACCAACATTGGCAGCCCTTGAATGCCAGATGAATGCTTGAAATGGAAGACAATGAAACAGGGTCTCATTTGGTGTTAATCTTATTATAGCATTAAGTAGTCTTCAGTGACTGCTTTTTACAGAGGCCATCCTCACATACAAGAAAAGGAAAAAAATAAATACTTGCAAGGACTGCCCAACTGGGCCTTGCATTTGGGAAGTAAGAAGAGTTTGTGATTGAAACAAAACTGGATTAAAAAAATTGAATAGAATTGAGATTGCACACTTTCTTGAAAACAAGACCTGGTTTAATTCATGCATTCACTGCATGGCGAGTTGATTTAGGTGATTTGGGTTTGTTGAGCTGCAATTTCACATGAGACTTCCTCCCCTCAACTCAGGAATCCACCTCAACTGCCCTGGATAATTCCTGTGATAAAATCATTCTAGTGATAAAATCATTTAAAAATTTGCATTTGGTTTGAAATTCGGTTTGCAAATTTGCAAAATACAGAATTGCACTCAGTTTGCAAACCTGAATTGCATTTTCTAGTTCCACTGAAATCAGTGGTTTGGATAGCTAGAATCTTGTTGAATCTAGAATGAACTGCTCTAGAATCTTCTTAAGAATCGTTGAAAGTACTAGTCTAAATAATTTCAAGCAATTTATTTTTCTTTTCCACATTTCTGTATTTCTTTATTCCCACTGCTTCCGGTTCAGAAAGTGAAATTATAATAAAAATCAATATAGATATTTTTCAATTCTTAAAAATATTAAATCATAAATATATCAGAATATTATCCGATCATCCTCTTTTGAAGTTACTGCATTATCCACTCTGCTGCCATGATATTTTGCACAAGTTCTCCAATTTGAAATTATTTTGTTAAATTGCAATACTCTGGATGAGAATGTCAGTGATATTAATAGCTCAATACATGTTTTCCTATTTATAGTTTTCTGCATATAATAATTCTGCCTAATGAAATGCAAGGAGTAGGAATACATTTGTTTACTTTTGCAATAGTCAGATAAATTATTTGTTCAACATTTGGGACTAGACTCAGGAAAATGGCATTTTGATGAAAGTCTGTGCAGTGACTTGTCTGCATAACTTAGCCTTAGGAATGATTGGTGGAAGTTTATGTAGATAAGAAAGGTTTGTGAGACACACTATTGCTAGGAAATAAAGGCTCTATGTTCATATCACATTTTCAAAAGCTGGAAAGTGAACCGACTTTACTTACACACATTGCATATATGCCATGAAACACATCTAGCACATATATTTGTTTTATTTTCTACATTGAATTCTATGGAATATATTCCCATGTATGCTGTTTCACTGTATTATGATTCCATTTCAACCATAGGACCCGCTCCCAATGGTAGTTCATGTGGATCTCCTGTGAATGCAAAGTATTCTTTAATAAACAAAGCATTACAATTATTCTCCTTTCTGCTTCAATTTATTTAAAGGCAGATTTCCATGCAAAGTACAGGAAAAAAAGTGCACTCAAGGCACGTGGTCTGATTAGTTTCTGAAATCATACTACATAAATAATATGGTTGGTAGCTCATGTCTCTGCATACACATTTACTTGTAGGACCCATGAGTTCAGGTAGGTTTATTCTTATAAGGGCATATACCTATATTTATGGGAGGTGTCAAAAATTAGTACTAAAGCACATATTTGCATCCAGTTTAGGCTGCAATCCTATGCACACTTTCCTAGGAGTAATCATCAATTGAAGACAATAGGACTGACATTTGAGTAGACATACATAGGCTAGGGACTGACAGTGCAATCCTATCTAGATAAGGTTGGGAAAGACCCATATCTGGAATCCCGGAGAGTCACTGCCATCAGTGTAGACAAATCTGAGCAAGACAGGTCAATGGTCTGACTCGTGGCAGCATATATTCTTATTTGTTCACTTACTTGGGAGTATGCCTCATTTAACTTGGTGAGGCATACTTCCACATAAACATGGATGGGGCTATTGGTACCATTTTTAAAAGACCTATGCTTTAAGAAGTCTATATAATTTCTGCAATTACAAATAGAAAATATCATCACTGTCACATGGGAAGATTACTTGGCAAAGGGGGGGTTTGAGACCACTGTTTTTTCCCCTCTTCTACTATTACAGTCACCTGTAATCTGGCTACATTTTGTCCAGGAAGGGGTGTGCACAGCTGTCTGCAAAATGAATTTTGCCCAACTACAAATAGGGCTCTGACTCAGCACTCTCTGTGCCACAAAAATCTGAGCATTTAATAGCCATGAGGTGCTGGAGCTATGCTAAAGTTATCGTAGAGACAATCCCTTCATTTCCAGCCATTATTGTTTGATATACCTATGTTGCACTCAAGTACATGCTGTTGGATCAAGATTTTGTACCTTATCACACATAAACCCAGCGAACATGAAGCAATACTGTGACTTCCCATCAGACAAACAAGTAGGTTTTCAACCTTGATAATCCAGCCGCCTATCCAAGTGTTGCTATACTTGCCAGAAGCAATAAGATAGTATTTCAGGGGAGTACAAAGAGAATAATATAAAGATAGTGGTTCTCGTAGTAGATGAGATGTCTTATTGCCATAAACTGGTCACCAGCATAAGGCATTTCATTACTATTGTCATTGGATTAATCTTTCCTTTTGGCAAATGAATCATCATGTGAACATAGTCATAATGGATATATTTTTTTTTCAGCCATATCTGCCACCCATCAATATTTCTCTTCATCTGTTCCAGCAACCTTGAGTTGTATCAGGACTAACTTAAGAGCCACTGATTTAAATGGGACTTGGTCATGGTTAAAATTATTTGGATACAACCCACTGTTTCAATGGAAAGATTAAAACAATGCTTGGGATTTCTTAGGAAACAGCATTCCTATTTTGGGGGGTGGGGGAATATTTTACCACATCTATATTTAGCAAACCCAAAAGGAACGCATTCCCCAGTGTGAAATTGGTTGAAAATCCAGAGAACCAGAAAACTGCCACCCATGTGACTGGAGCAATGGGTATGGTAGGTGCAGGGCAATGAGTGGCCAATTCTAAGGAAACTCCTTCCCCTCCCCCCCACTGCCACCAGCCACTGGGAATAAGTAGCATGACCCTTCACTAACCATGGAAAGGTACCCCAAGGATAACACCCACACACGACATGATACAAGGATGCCAAAGCACCCACACCCCTTACAGGGGCTACAGTGTTATCAGCAAAGGGGCAAAAGCAAAGACCTGCTAGGAACCCCTACACCCAGGCTTCAGGTTGCCTTATCTCACCCATGCAAATACACGTGTTCAAGGCATACCTTTCTGAGCAGAGCACAGGAAAGGCAGAAAGCTGCTCAACAGACATACCTGGAATAGACTTTTTTTTTTTTTTTTGCAAGAGGAAGGACTGGGAAATGTCAAAAGGGGAGCCTCAACAGCACCCAGGCAAAGCAGAGTCCTAGAAGCTCACTGCACAAAGATGCAGGCTGGCAGATTCAAGATGCATTTGAGCCCAGCCAAGGGATGTGCCCTCACCAGCAAGGCAACCACCTTTTCCATGAGTGGACAGAAGCATTCATAGCAGGGGCAAAAGAAGAGAGGGAGGCAGGCCTAGAACTCACACTGGTCACTCCACAAAGCTGCTATCTAACCACTCAGATAGCATGTACCACCTTGTATTAAAGCAAAGAGGTACACCTGGCTGGGAGGTCATAGCACAGGGACCTGTCAGAAGGAGTACTGCATGAGCTAATCACTGGGCTTGCAGGTGATAGAGCAGCCATTTTCAACTGGTGTGCTGCAAGAGGTCCACAGCTGTGCCACAGGAATTTGGCAGAAGGTCATTTATTAATAGGGCCAATGGGAGATGTGAGCCTCCACTGGCAGCATGGTGTGCCTTGTCAATTGTCAAAAACCTGGTGGTGTGCCTTGACCATTTTAGTCCCTTGTCAGTGTGCCATGAGATGAAAAAGGTTGAAAATCACTGTGATAGAGGGTTCCTCCTACAGCAGTCCACCCATGTAGCCAACACATACACACCCACTCCCTTTGCTGCATCGATGGCACTAGCCAGTGTGGCTGTCAATATGCTGCCCTCCCTACCACTGTATGTCTCACTGACCAATGGCAGGGTGACCAGATACAATGGAAGATGGAGTGCCTACACCTTTAACCATTGTATAGAAGAGGGTATTTTGGCAGGTTGTTTGTCAGATTCCCACTCCAAGTTTCACTTAGAGAATTTATGCCCACTTTAAACTAATTAACTCCCTGTCATTCCCCAACAACGGTTCCAGTTCTCCACTGCAGCACTGCTGGACCCCCTCACCAGGGTAGCTCACCTGTTCAATCTGCAGAGGTCCTCCTTCTTCCCCTCTCCTCCCAGCAGTTTCTCCAGCCACTACAGCAACACCTTGGTCTTCAGCAGGTCTTGGGCATAGCAGCCATACACTAATCCCAGTGGCTGCAGCAATCCTCAGAAGTCCATTCACCCATCTGTCCGTTAGTCCATTGGTCAATCAACAGGCCTAGTAGTCCATCAGCTAGTCCATTAATCTGTTAGTTTAACACTCACTCTCTCCTTCCTTCTCCAAGCTTTCCTCCTTCTACTACATACACCCTTTTCCTTCCTGCATGTGCTGCTTTTAACCTGAGAACCTTTTTGCCTCCAAGTGGTTGCAGCTGTGCAGCACACTCACTGCACTCTAAGGCCCCTGTGTTAACCCCATGCTTGCCTGCCAGAGCAAGGGGCCACTGTTGACACCACACTTTATCTCCTGGAGGAATCTTGCGCATTTCCATTACACAGGTGCAGCTCAACTTGGAAGGGTTTAAAAAACTACACCTGCCAAAACCCCTCTTCTATACACTGGTTAAAGGTATAGGCACTCCATCCTCCATTGTATCTGGTCACCCTGATCAATGGCAGCAGAGAACAGGCTCATGATCACTGAGAGGCATTCCTGCTGGGACCCCAAGGAGTCATGAAGTGAGAATGCTGCACACCCTGAGAGCAGAGAGACCCCTCCCCCTATGGAGTTCCACCCTGAGACTAGCTGGGGTAAGAAACAACTATGGTAGGGAGAAAGATTCCTATCTGCTAACAAGGAGACAACATGGGCTGATCCAGCCAAAGTTTTTATTGAACCATATCAGCTATGGATGATAGACTAGGATCTGAACGGGAAGCATGCAAGTGAGGTTGCCAACCATTTCTGCCCAGCAGGGCTGTTGTGCCATTGTAAAATATCCAACAGACAGCCAAGTAACAGGTGCCTGTGAGGTCTGGTTGCACCAGCTGGTTCACACTGTCTGCCATGGAGTCTGCAAAGCCACAGGCTAGAAGAAGCAGGCCAGCAACCTCTTTCAGCAGCAGCTAGGTTCCTATTGGTCACTGGTAGCAGGCAGGCTGTAGGCTTCCATTGTGGTCTGCACAGTGTCTTTACCTGTGGGACAGCTGCCCGTGGACAGCAAAGAGAAAAACAGAGAATAACAAGTCATAGACCACAGCATAAGCCACACCTATTCTTTGGCTTTAGGGGCATACACAGTGTTTGTGTGGGAGAGTGGTGCCACCAGAGTGTACATGCAGCTGTGGCCTGTTGAGTGCCAAACCATAGCAGCTTGGGACACTCCCTCTCCCTGGAGGGGGGACTACAGTGGAACTCTGCAGGGAATCTATGTTCAGCCCCTCTGGCAATGATGCAGTCCTGAAAAACAAATGGGATTCAGATGAGTGTTCGGCAAGCAGCACCAATGGTTAGAGCCTATGGCATTTACCAAAAGGAATAAGATACTGTACTTCCAGCTCTTAGCTGTTGCATAAAGCAGGGATGGGTAGGCAATACAGATGATAGCAGGGAAACATTTGATAACCCTGAAGGGTCAGAAGGGGAGAGCTGGAGGCATAAGATAGAGATGTAGCAGCATCAATACATTGCTGCGTGGAATTCTCTCCCGTCACCCCGCTTTCTTACCTGTGTGGGGCACTGTGCTTGTTTTTCCCTGTTGGGGTGTTGAGGCAGAGGTGGAATTTGCACATGGAGTTCTCCTGGGGCAAACTACCTTTAATAAGAATTCTGTGAGGATAAGTGTTCACAAAATATCTTGCCATGCATGTTGTGAGGGACAGGGGTTGTTTGAGCAAAGTGCTGCCTTTGTACACCAAATGCCTTTTCATCATGATTCTCATCAGCAAAGCACCCCTTTGAGAGACCAGAGAGGTGTAGCATACTGTGTATCTGCACATCTGAGCTGTTGTCTCCCTGGCAGGGGCTTAATTGCTGGGCCTATGTGCTATGATTGGCTGCCAAATGTGTTTGCATCCTATGTACTGCCCTAAGTAAGGGAGCGGTACAAAGGGGCAGCAGGAGGTGCAATTTTTCCTTCCCATTGTTCCTTATGGGGTTACTCCTACCTATGCCAGCTCCATTGTTGGAAAGTGTTTTATTGCCATAAGGAGTGAATCCATTGTCTGAAGGGAGGTTAAGATGTGGTGTATGTCAACTCCTCCCCATCCTTTTCATGTCATGCACCAATTCCCTGTTTTGGTCTCTTAGCAGGCAGAGTAGTGCTGGCATCCGAGTGGCACCTGAGTTCAGTAGCATAGCTGAGGGGGGTTACAGGGCCCCAGGCAGCACTGTTTCAGAGGGCGGCAATGCTGTCCCACCATGGCTGCTGGGCTCCTGCCCCCCCCCCACCTCTGCATCCCCTTCGAATGCAACCAGAGCTGTGCTCCATTCACGTCAGGAGGGTATTCTGAGGCCTTCAAGAGGGCTTAAAAAGTCATCTCTGATTTTCAGGAAAAACCGGAAGCGACCTTTAAGGACTTAGATCTTCTGAAACATGGGAAGGCTTTCTGGGGCCTCAGAAGACCTTAGAGCAGCTGTTCTCCAACTTGCTGGAAGTCCAAAAACCGCTTGTAAGTGGTTGTAGGGGCAGGGACTTGAACATGGGGGAGGGTCTGCAAGCCTTGGAGAGAGTCCAGGAGGCCTGCAGCCCCATCTGCGAGTCTCCTCCAAGTTTTGTTTTGCTCCAGTCTGAAGGTCAGGGCGACTTCCAATTTACCGCTAGTTGCTCCAACCTTCAAACTGAAGCAAAATGAAGACTGGGGGAGACCTACGGATGGATGTGGAGATACGCCATTGCATCTCAAGGATAGGATTGGGCCATTAATTTCTTGCCACTATAAAACCAATACCTTATTTTCTTTCTCTCAGTTTGGAGGAAAATGAGGTATACACATATGAATGAAATTCCTTTTTCTACATGTGATTTCTCTTAGGCCCAAATCCTATCCAACTTCCCAGCACTGGCATAGCTGTGTCAATGAGACATGTGCTGTATCCTGCAGTTGGGGGGCACTCACAGAATCCTCCTTCTCCAAGGAAGGGAATGTTTGTTCCCTTACCTTGTTGCTGCATTGCCCTTATATCAGTGCTGGAAAGTGGGTTAGGATTGCACCCTTAAAGACAGATTAAATTTTTGTTTTAATAATCTTTAGCCAAGAGTGAGAACAATTTAAGACTAGAGAATAAATACAAGTTTCTTTAAAAAATAAAAAATAAAACCCAGTCCACAGAAGTTACATATTCTTAGCCATATGTGATTTTATAAATCATATCATGGATTCACAGCAGGTAGAAAACCCAAGAAACCTGTTCCTAATTTCAAGGGAAAGAATCTCAGCAGCAGCTGGTTGCAAAATAATTCTTGTTAAATTCCACAGATGTGGTCCTTCATAGCTTTAGTAAAAAGAAGAATGAAGCCACAATTTTGAGTTATTTTTAAGAGGTACATATTCAGTAAGGAATTCTCTACAGCAGAATACTCCATCTTTCTCATAAGTTGTTTTGGTGGTGTGTTTATTTTCCTTTCATGCTGACTGCTAAGTATCAGGCTCTAATATGCTGTCTGATTGACAACCTGAAATGGGCTTGTTAATGTACCTTGCCAAAGTGACCAACAAAAGAATTTTTTTTTTCTTTACAAAAATGGCTGTGTCAAAAATTACGATGAGAACTGGGCTGATGTGCAGGACATTCTACATGTTATGATAGTTCAGGGTAACTATGCAGCACTGTCACATCTTAGTACATTGGTTCCCCAACTATTTAGCACTGGGACACATTTTTTTAAATGACACTTTATTGGGAAGCACCTAGCTTTATAAGTAGTGGAGTTTGAAAATTGTGTTATTTACCTTACTTAGAAGTAAGTCCATTGTTTTCAGTAAGATTTGGCCTGTAATCCCACCTTACTCACTGGAAACAAACACCTCTATTTATGAGATTAAAGAAAAAAGGTTTTACTTCACCAGCCACTCAAGCCTTTGTTTTCATCTTTTTAATTATGATGGGGGCATTGCCTTCTGGTGTATTTGTTAAGCTCCACATTCATGAGATTGGGACCCTTATGGTAGCCTGGCGTTCACCTTCTCCTGGCCTTTGATCTGAGCTGGGGCTCATTTGCCTACTTGTGAGTAAACATGCATGTGTAGCTCACAGCCCAATCCTAACCTGCCCTGAAGCAGGCAGGCCGGCCAGCTGGCCGGCTGGCCTGTGCTGCATCCAGAACAGGGTTGGGGCTGTCTATGGCTCAGCCTGGGGCAAGGGGACTTAAGTTCCCTTACTGTGGATAATGTCTCAGCAGCCCCAATGGGGCTACTCGGACCTGCGCCACCTAAAGAGGTGGTGCAGATCTGAGCAGCCTTGCACTGTGCTGGATTACCCGGGAATGGGGTCAGGATCCAGCCCTTGCCCACAGGCCTACCCACTGCCTGCCCTTCCCCAGCCCCAGAATGCCTCTGTTCTGCCTTTCCCCCCCACTCCCCAGACCCCCACACCAGCCTGAAATGGCCTGTGCAAACTCACCTTTCCTCTAGCACAGGGGTGCCCAAAGTTTTTGGCAGGATAGCCACATCATCTCTCTGACACTGTGTCGGGGGCTGTGGGAAAAAAGAATTATAAAATTTGAATAAACTTACATAAGTTTACATAAATGAATATATTAAAGATGAACATATGAATGAATGAAGGTCTTGCAATAGCTCAAGGCCTATAAAAGGCCTTGCACAAAGCAAGGCTGGCCTTTTCTTTGCTGCCGCTAATGCATCACAGACGTGAAGCAGCAAACAGTGGGGGGAGCCCTCATTCCACAGCTCATGCGAGAGGTCAGTCACCCTCACGCTGAGAGCAGTTGCAGTGGCCAGTGCGGGCTCCAACAAATCTCTGGAGGGCCAGAAGCTCATTGGAGAATGGGGGCTGCCTGAGGGCCGCATTGAGAGGCCTTGAGGGCCGCAAGTGGCCCCAGGGCTGGGGTTTGGGCACCCCTGCTCTAGCACAACATGGTCAGAAGTGGCCCCCTCCAACTCCAGAGTTGTCGCAGAAGTGCCTTATGGCACTTTTGCAACACTCCTAAACCGGTGCAAGGGACATACATAGGCTTTCAAAACCTAAGACTTCAGCAGGGGGATTCTGCTGATGCCGCAAGATGCCAACCCTTGAAAAGGGGGGGAGGGAAGGGGGAACCCAGATTTGTTGCAAGTGTTTCCTGGGGTAAGAGTCAGGGCGGGGGGCTAGACAGGGTACAACTTTCAGCATCATCCTTATATGGCTCTCAACTTCCATTCCTTGTAGTACAATCTACGCAGGAAAAGTTTGTTACGTTGTGCCAAAAACTTAGTTCATAAATGTGTAATGCATGTCATAAAAGGCCAACATTCAGATCTTAATTCTGTGTAATTCAGTAGAGTGTTTGGGATGTAGTCAGTTATGTTGGTTGGCATGCTGTTTTTTAAATGATCTAATCCCATCCTTTGCTGAATAGGCAACTTGCAAGCATGGCCAGGGTTTACTCGAGGTCTGTGTGTGTGTTTTAGCCACACTCCCAGCCACTTACACTGCATACCAATGATTTTGATGAGGGTGGGGCACAACAGCTTCCTTCGCATTGGGCAAATGCACAGTGCTGGCCCATCATTCCCATAGGCTGACAGGGTGGATTTGGCTGCCATGTGTAATTTATCTTTCTGAATTACTGGGATTAAAAATGGAGAGGCAGCTCAGTGAATATATTTGAATTATAAATTAGTTGTCATTCCCACAATCTCAGCCCATGAATATGTGCATATTTATAGTCAATATTGTATCAGTAATGGAAAGTATTTCAAAATCATCCACTTATTTCTTTTGCTTTAATGTCTGACGGATTGTCTGTTTTCTCTATCAACGCTCCTAAGCCAAAGAGGCTAAATTTCTCATACACATAAATTATACATCAGTCATGTTTTGTGTTCAGCACTAGAATCTGGGAGCCCTCTGAGAAGAGTTGAAACAAATAATTAGCATGGTAGCCTAACAAATATTAGGCTTCAGATACCCCATTATTGTGAATAGAGCTCAAAAGAATTTTTTCCCCCCTCTAAATACTAGTGTTCATTTAAAAACCAAAGTGGGCTATTATGGGCTGTGTCTGCTACAGAATTTGGAAACAGCTTGCTATTTTTTCCCCTGTTAAACTCCAAAACTAATAAACCCTCAGCATTCTATAACAAGTGAAGTACTCATATCAACAAAGGCCTTACTTAGAGGCTCCAGAACTTTAAGAAACTTGTGGTGAGGATCTGAAGATATTTTAGTAATGTGCCACACACACAGGAGCTGAACATGGACTGACTTAAAAAAAACTAATTTACAATCCCCTCTGCTTTCTTTACAATATGCCTTTAAAATCTGTACAGAAAAGGTATATTATGCTGTGAGTAATGCTGTGGGATGGCTGGCTATTAAACGGCTATTAAACACAAACGTTTTCCTAGAGAAAAACCTAAGAACGACCTCAGTAATCTCATAAGTGTGCTAAAAATTTCAATGTTTAACCTGCCTTTCAGTCATGGTTTCCCATGTGTCAGGCAGTGTGATGGTAGCTCTGTCTGTAAGGAAAGCAACAAAATCCTGAATGGGAAAACAAAATGGACTACTGTAGATTCGCATATTTAGGCAACAGGGGGAGAATTCTATTGTTAGACATTTAATCTATCTGTGGGCTATATTGGTTTCTTTTTCACTGTATTAAAAACAATGTGCAAGCTAAATAAGGGGCAGCGCAATCCCAACCTGTACTGGAAGGGGAACGCTGATAGACCTGTCCTGTATCCAGTGAGCATCTGGGGTTGAAAGCGGCTCAGCCCCGGGCAAGGGGAATCGCTTCCGCTTACCCCAAGGAGAGCTGCTGCAGCCCCAATGGGTCTATGTGGATCTACATCACCTAAAGAAGGAGGGCAGGAGGTCTGGTCTAGAGGGTAGAGCCTCCATTTGCCTGAAGAAAACATCCACAAGGTCACCAGTTCGAAGCCACCGGCACCGTGCGAACTTGAAGCAGCTGACAAGCTGAGCCGAGCTATTTCCATCTGCTCTGAGCGTGGGAGGATGGAGGCCAGAATGTGAAGCCAGATCGGAATGAAACATCTGAATTGTTGTGGCTCTTGAAAGATAGAGCCTTCTATCAACTGTAAAAATCCCTACAAACGCATCGGTAAAGCAGCTACCACGTTTTCCAGACTCACAAAGAGAGTCTGGTTCAACAAGAAGCTGACGGAACATACCAAGATCCAGGTCTACAGAGCTTGCGTCCTGAGTACACTTCTGTACTGCAGCAAGTCATGGACTCTTCACTCACAACAGGAGAGGAAACTGAATGCTTTCCACATGTGCTGCCTCCGACGCATTCTCGGCATCACCTGGCAGGACAAAGTTCCAAACAACACAGTCCTGGAACGTGCTGGAATCCTTAGCATGTATGCACTGCTGAAACAGAGACGCCTGCGTTGGCTCGGTCATGTCGTGAGAATGGATGATGGCCGGATCCCAAAGGATCTCCTCTATGGAGAACTCGTGCAAGGAAAGCGCCCTACAGGTAGACCACAGCTGTGATACAAGGACATCTGCAAGAGGGATCTGAAGGCCTTAGGAGTGGACCTCAACAAGTGGGAAACCCTGGCCTCTGAGCGGCCCGCTTGGAGGCTGGCTGTGCAGCATGGCCTTTCCCAGTTTGAAGAGACACTTGGCCAACAGTTTGAGGCTAAGAGGCAAAGAAGGAAGGCCCATAGCCAGGGAGACAGACCAGGGACAGACTGCACTTGCTCCCGGTGTGGAAGGGATTGTCACTCCCGAATCGGCCTTTTCAGCCACACTAGACGCTGTTCCAGAACCACCTTTCAGAGCTCGATACCATAGTCTTTCAAGACTGAAGGTTGCCAACTACTAAAAATCCCTACGGGGATTTAAATAAGCCTGCCTATGTAAACTGCCTTGAATAAAGTCTTGAATAAAGACCAAGAAAGGCGGTATATAAATATCTGTATTATTATTATTATTATTAATTATTATTATTAAAGAAGTGGCGCAGATCCGAGCAGCCCAGAGCTGCCTAAGACTGCCCAGTCAGGATACGGAATAACTGCCGAGTCCTGGCCCCGCCGCCCATCCACAGACCTGCCCACCATCTGGTCTCCCCTGCCCTGGAATGCCACTTCCTCCTCCTCCTTACCCTCCCCATGCCCCCCCTCCCCAATCCTCACACCAGCTGAACTCAGCCAGCATGGACCTACCTTCCTCAATCAGTGTGGAGGCTGGATGTAGCCTCCACGGGCCAGAGCATATCCTTGTGCTGGCCCAGCTGACACTTGAGGAGGCACAAACGTACTTTAAGGCACATTTGTGACCCACCCATTGCCCAGTGCAATGTTAGGATTGTGCCCTAAGTAAATCAGAATTCACACACACAAAACTCTGTCAGTGCAAAAGGCATAATGTCTTCCTCATTTCAACAGGGGCTTGCTAAAGAAAAAAGGTTATATGGGTTGAGTCTCATTATTCATGAGGGTCCCATTCCCAGAACTGATCTGGATGGCAAAAATTGCATTAAAGTAAATCCATTTAAAAAACAATGTCCCTTTGCCAGGTGATTTAAAAACAGTCTTGCTTGCCTTTGTGATGTAAGACAGAGTCATTAGGCAGAAAATCCATCAATCAGTCTCTCTCCAGGTTCTTAGAAAGGTTTCATTTGGAGCCAGTGACCCCTCCCTTCACCCAGAGTGAAGCACTGGGAAAGAATGCAAAATGATTATCTTTCTTTCATGTGCTCAGGGGAAAGTCTGGGGTTGCTTGCCTTGAAGCTGTTCTAAGTGCCTGGAGAGGGAATGATTGATGGATCGTCAGCTGGCTACCCTCTCTCACATTAACAAGGCTATTGTTAAACAACTTTTTCATTTAATTTAAAGGGCCCTTCTCATCATGTTGAGATAAAACCCTGGGTAAAAAATTCATGAATAATTGAGTCATACCTATACATAATAAAATGACCTTTGGTAGAGCTACTGTCCAAATCAATCTTCTCATAGATGAAGGGCACAATCCTAACCAGGTCTACTCAGAAGTAAGTCCTATTTTGTTCAATGGGGCTTACTCTCAGGTAAGTATGGTTAGGGTTGCAGCCTCAAAGTGCTGGCAGCTGTTTTTTTGTTTCTAGTGTTATAATACCTTCATCCCCATTTTGGGGGTAACTGAGGTGAGGTGTTGTAATGGGGAGCCCTGGCCAATGGCCATAAGGATCAGGGCAGCTGAGGGCCAGAAAAGTCTGAGAACCACTGACATAGAGGATTGCAGCTGGAAAGTCAGCTCCTTCCATTAAGAACTTTTTCCTCCCAGTAGAAGTGTGTATCCTTTGGAAGGAGGGGCTTGGGGATCTTAGCTGTCTGGAAAGGAGCCCACCCCAGGCAAACCCTGGGCAATGAGGGGTAGGTAGTCTGGGGTGACTTTTTCAGAAGTCCCTGGCACAGTGGAAAGCTGTTATGCACCCTCCCCCAACACATACACATACACAACTGATGCACATTAGACCCAAAGCGTGAACAAACATTCCTTTTTAGTTCATTATCATGTTTAATGTTAAGCACCAAAAAATGGGTTGGTGGGTGGGGAAAATTAAAGGATGCTTCATGGTGAAACTACTGGGGGGAGAACAGAGGCAGCTCTTCAACTTCTCTTCTGTTGTTTTTGACTTGAGAGAATCCCAGTCTCTCCAACCTTGAACTTAATTAGATTCCCAGAGCTTCTCTCTGGTGCAAAAAGAACAACTGAATTCTTGCCTGTTGTAGAATGTCACTGTTAAAGGCATAGGAGACATGTGGGGATGGGACCCAAAGCAGGCTCCCACAGTAAGTGTGGTATGGCCTTGCTGGAGAAGCAGAAATTTGGCTAAATGATCCTGTTTGGGCACAAGCCTAACCAGGTCTACTCAAAAGTAAGTCCCATTTTGTTCAATGGGGCTTACTCTCAGGAAAGTGCGGTTAGGATTGCAGCCTTTGCCTCCTAGCCTGGGCTAGCCCTGGAGTTTCCTGCCAATTTCATGAGTGCTGTGTACATTTTAGGAAGCATGGCCACTCTGCCAATCAAAGCTGTTTGAGTGTGTTTGTAACTGATTAGCTGCACCTTTATTTTGTGTCTGATTTAAATATCATATGAGGGCAGGGTCATTTTCTGGGCATATTTGCTTAGGAGAGATCTGTGTTTATGTCAAATGCAAAACTAGAAACATAGGGAACTATACCCCAGAAAAGAAGGTTGTGTTTTATGACAGGCTTGCAGGATTAGATGCACTGATTTTAGTCCCTGAAAAATATCCTGTGCAAATGCACCATTCTGAGCATTATGGATTTCATATTATAATGATAACATGGTATACCTAACTCTATGGACCCAAACACCTTTACCTTGTAAGTAAATTTAATTTATTTCAGTGTTGTTTCCAAATAAATGTGCTCAGGATTATGATTTATGGGCAACTTCTTAAATTGCATTTTAAAGAGACAGAACACTTTAGGGTGCAGTTGTCTCTGAGAGAATGCTTTTGATCAGATATTTTCAGAGTTCATAAGGCTACTTAAGACAGAACTGTATGTGTGGGAGATGTGCCAAGATTGTAAAATATTCACGACCCTGCGGCCCTTAGGGCCCAATCCTATCCAATTTTCCAGTGCCAGTGCAGCTATGCCAGTGGGGCATGCACTTCTTCCTGTGGTGGGGAGGCAGATACAGAGGCCTCCTCAAGGTATGGGAACATTTGTGCCCTTACTTTGGGACTGCACTGCAGCTGCACTGGTGCTGGAAGGTTGGATAGGATTGGGCCCTAAGGCTACAATCCTAACCTCACTTTCCTGGGAGTAGGACCAATTGGACACCATAGGACTTACTTCTGAGCAGACTTGCTTAGGATTGTGCCCTAACAAAGTAATGTGGCACAACTTTTTGTAAGCTAAAGTTATTTCATCTACCATTCTTACATTGCTATCTTCTATAATACAGTAATAATAAATTTAATTAATTAATTAAATCATGGGGGAGCATCAAAATGTTAGTTTGCCCTGGGTGACAGATGGACTAGGTTCACCACTGCCCTGAATGGAATGACACAAGAATGTATATGTATTAATATGGTGGATGTCAAGAAAAACAGTAACTGTGATGCCTTAACAAAGGAAACTTCAGGCTCAATTCAGGCATTACTTTACCCATCCACTGACCCACTCATCAGACAAACTGATCAGGTCTCCATCTTGAAGTCTCTTAACATATCAAGTGTCTACTACATGGGTCTCCTGGATTGCATAGTAAATTTCCATGCAATCACTAGCACCTCTTATGCAGAGGTGTGGTATTGCCATGGGTAAAGTAATTGCCATGGAAACCAACTATGCAATACAGATGATCCACCCAATTGTCACATAGACATTATGGACATAAATAGAGCTCCAACTATACAGAAGCAGATCTTGTTAGCAATGATTTTGCTATGGTTACAGGTGCATTGGGCTTCAGTTGTTGCCATGCCATCTTTGTCACTCTCTTAACCCTTGTGGCTCATTGACACTAACCTGGCTCTATATTTGACATTGGAAACCTGAACCACAATGGCAAAGATTTGGGATTATTTTATGCATATTAGGGATACGCTTCAAAATGAAGGTTTCAATGGCATGGCTTCAATGAACCATTTATGTTGTATTTATTCAGCTAGGCCTCTTCTCCTAGAGTGCTGTAATACTGAATTATGAGAGGGCAGCGCCAGCATCGTTGTTCTGGAACCTGGAGAAAACTTTGGCTCTGGGCACACCTATGAACCCATGACTATCACTACCACTGGGTACTGGCGATTCTGAAACTGCCCAGGTAGGCCCTCTGCTGGGTGTGGGCCTCTGGCCAGTGTTCCAACTGGCTGAGCCCCAATGTCACCTCTACAAGGGAAAAGGGTGGTAGTATCTGTATTGGTACCAGTTACAATGCGTCTATCCCTGCCTATGCATAACTATTTATGCGTAATTAGAGGTTAAACAGCCCCCAATAAAATAGGGGGCTATTTTAAAGCAGGAGCATATGGGTAATGCTAATATGTCCTCTTCTCCCAAACCTGAACTCACCTCAGTCAATGGCAAGAGCAACTGTTTTTGGCTCTGCTTCAGGTTCTGGTAGAAGAAGCAAGCCTAGAATAGAAAAGCATGGCTGGAGCAATGGATTGAGCAGAGGTACCGAAGGAGGAAGGAAGTTCAGTGCTCCTCTCAAATGTATCCTATATCTCTCACCCACTTCTTATGTGAACAGGAGGAGAGCCAAATCTCTCCCACAGAATACAGTGAAAGCTGCACTGGCTCCGTTGCATCACTGCATAGGGATTTTGGTAGGATTGGGCTATGTATCTCCATTTTAGACATGGGAAATGTCTTCTAGAATCACTGAGCATTCAGCCTGTCAGACAGCTAATCTTTTGCTTTTCCTACAGTATGACAAGATATCTCCAATCTTTTATCTTCTGTTACCAGGTAAACACTTTTTTTTTACAGATATTAATAAGTGGTCTGATTCAGTGGTGTAGCTAAAGGGGTGAAGGGGGTAGTGGTTGCACCTGGCATCAAGCTTTAGGGGACAACAAGCTGAGCTTGACACTAGTGACCAAAATTGTGAAAATCTTGGTTTAAATGTAAGAATAATACAATCATGTTATATACCATTGGAAAGGTAATTTAATGCAGAGTGCAATGAAATAAACTGTACTGGAATATCTATATTCTATCAACAGATATGGCCAATTAACCAGAAAATGAAAACAGAACTGTCTTGTGGAACAAAAAGTGGATTTGCTTAACTCTAAACTAGGGGTGTCCAAAGTTTTTGGCAGGAGGGCCACATCATCTCTCTGACACTGTGTCAGGGGCCGGGGAAACAAAGAATTAATTTACATTTAAAATTTGAATAAATTTGCATAAGTTTACATAAATGAATATATTAAAGATGAATTTATATGAATGAATGAAGGTCTTGCAATAGCTCAAGGCCTATAAAAGGCCTTGCACAAAGCAAGGCTGGCCTTTCCTTTGCTGCCACTGCTGCATCGCAGACATGAAACAGCAAGCAGTGGAGGAAGCCCTCATCCCACAGCTCATGCAAAGAGGTCAAGCAGTTGCCTTCATGCTGAGAGCAGTTGTGTCGGGCCAGTGCGGGCTGCTACAAATCTCTGGAGGGCCAGAGGCTCGTTGGAGACTGGGGGCTCCCTGAGGGCTGCATTGAGAGGCCTCGAGGGCCGCATGTGGCCCCAGGGCTGGGTATGGGTACCCCTGCTCTTAACTGACCTATGAGACTGATTGTTCTGAGTGCCAATGAGATGTTACGATACAGCATGGAACCAATAACTTTTTATTTACTTAATTAAATTTGATCTTATCATGCGGGGGGGGGGCTACAAAATCTTCTTTGACCCCGGGTAGCAGATAGATGCCTTGGCTATGCCACTGACTGGAGGGAGGCAGCGGAGCAAGTGGATGGTGAGCGGCTGGCGGGAGGAGGTGGGAGCCTCCCAATTTTCACTTTTTAAAAAGCCTGGGCGTGATGCCACTTCTGGTTATGACAGCACTTCAAGGGCAACATTTTGAGCTTGGTACCAGGCTACACGATCATTAGCTATGCCACTGGTCTGATTAATGTGCCATTAGGTTCTTCTTTCATCTGGTTCCCCACTGAGAAATCAATCTTTTTGATAAATACCTCTATTACAGTGTAAAAGATGTGACCAGTAACCACTTCATCTGTCTATATGCCATGTGATGATTGGTGCAGAATCACATGAGACATGACATCATTCTTTTCCCCAGCCATTTTGTTCATGATCTGGGCTCCTCTAGTTCTCCAGAGAGTTTCTATTTCTTATGCTGCTGGCTGGAAGCCATATGTGCTGGATTCAACTCTGTGGAGGATGTCACGGGTAGAGGAACTACTTGTAA
Organism: Tiliqua scincoides; assembly: GCF_035046505.1. Classification (NCBI taxonomy): domain Eukaryota; kingdom Metazoa; phylum Chordata; class Lepidosauria; order Squamata; family Scincidae; genus Tiliqua; species Tiliqua scincoides. The sequence continues at coordinate 69,093,058 of NC_089824.1, forward strand.
AGCACCTCATGCTGAACTTCACTTTACCCAACAGAGGAAGATGACAAGTCCCTGCTTACAGCTCTCAAACTGTGGGTTGTGACCCAGTTTTTGACAGTCCATGAAAGGACAGATTAGGCTATCTAAACAAGCTGCTGCTTGTGGGGGGAGCACTGCTGCCCAATCACTATCAGAGCCACGGTCCCTGGCTTTTATAAATCAGGCAGCAGCCCCTAGGGCCTTGAAAAAGTTTGGGAACAACTGGCTTACACCATAGCCATATGAAAGATGGCTCTGTAGTTTTTATCTTAGTTACTAATAGCTAGAGGTGTGATTTTGCGGTGATAACAAAATAAAAACAGATAATGGCACTTTCTGCATTTCTCAATTTTGTAAAAAAAAAAAACTAAAAACCACCCCCAAATTTGTGGGAAAAAATCATTTTCTAACACCTAATTGACTGTGTTATGACTGTGGCTGCATCTGCCGACATTATACCACCTATATCACCGACCTAATACAGTTTTAAAGCATAATTTATAAATGTGTGCCCTTAGAATTAGAACACGTAACACTGCTTTCTGCAAATTTTCCTTAGGAAAAAATCAAAATGTTTAAGAAGACCTTCACTTAATAGCTATGAATGTTTACTTGGAAGTAAATTCCACAATGTTCAATAGAAAGAATGTTTATGCCAGATCCTGACCCTGTTCCTGGGTGACGTGGAGCAGCCTCTGGCTGCTCCGTTGTACTCAAATTTGTGCCACGTCCTGAGGTGGCACAGATTCGAGTAGACCCATTAGGGCCAGTGCAGCATGATATGGGGTAAGGGGGAAGTTTTCTGCTAGCCTCAGGTTGTGCCAATTCTGGCCCCAAACCTGCACTGGATGCAGTGCAGGCCCACTGGCCTGCCTGCTCCAGCGCAAGTTAGGATTGAGCTGCAAGCTCTCCTAGTAGACATGTGAACCATTCAGACTGAAGGAGGCTCACATATGGTGACTGAAAGTGAAAATTGCTTTTATTTCAACTATTTTATTTCATTTCAACTGTTTCATTTCAGCTTCTCCAATGCAGGTGACTGCATTTAGTGTCATAAAGTGAATGACTCCACTCCACATCTTTGCAAGGTTTCAGGTCGATGCAATTTGTTATTGCTGAGATATTAAGCCACAAAGATGGCATTAATGACGGAAATGGTGATCAGACTTAACTGTGTAACAGGACTAGTGGTTGCTCCTATAAAAAGTTCTCCACTTTTTTTCCAGCAGCATAGTAAAACCGTTAATAAACAGTAGATCTGATTTTAATCCCTTGTGCTTGTTTAATTAAGCAGTGACCTTGGGGTTCCTAATTATTTCTGAATGTGACTTTCCTCAAAAAAAAAAAAAGAGGGTTTAATCAGACACCATGTATTTGTTATCCACACAACAAGCTGCACCCTCTGCCTCATTCCCCTGTAGTCCTTGTAATTTAAATATCCTGTTGTGTAACTATAAGGACAGGAAGTGAGTTATACAAAACCTTACAATAACAGTATTAAGTTTCATGTAAGCAGATGTGTTCTGTGTGGGTTGTTCCTTTTTTTTCCTCTTCAGAGGTTGTGTAAGTTTTCCAAATGCTATAAGAGATCATGCTTTCTGTGAGGAAAAATCATATCTATTTTGAAAAAAAACCCTCTTCCCAAATAAGCGTTGTCAGTAATGCACAAATCCTTTCCAGATAATAACAAATTACTTTGTCCCATCATGCCAGGCTTTAATTATTTAGCTTCATGCTTTATTTGTTCCATGAAACCAAAAACGCCTTTTCAGAAAAGAAAGGCTGTGTACCAGAGACGCTTTTTTACCTATACTGCCTTTCACTGGGTTGTGCTATTTTTATGCAAATCCATCACACTGGAGGCACAGAATTGGTAAAGATATTCTTATATTTCATACCCATCAGAATTAGCATTCCTGGGGTGACTGCAACAGCCATTTCCTTTGACTGTATTTACTACTTAGTTCTCAATTAAAAAAGAAAAGTTACTCCTCCTCTGAGAGGCAGAGAAACAAAAGCTCCTGTGCATCAGCTACTGCTTCAATCCTCAAATATTTGGAGCATTCAAAAGCTCCTTTTATCCTTTATTCCTTTATCTTTTTTAAAAAATTTTTTAGCTACAGTGGTGATGGTCAACATTTTCTTTCATTGCATCAAAACATGGTTACAATTAAAATGGGTAATTATGATTGCAAATGATTCACAGTCCACTCCCCATCATTGATGCTGGTAACAAAAGTGGAACACTATTTGTGAACCTATTTTCCTCTAATAAGATTATGGCTACGATTATCCTGTTCCCACTGTTGAGCCAAACCCAGCCAGTTTTGTCAGTCAATGCACAGAGAGGGTGTGGATAATTTCACATACAATGACCAAAATCCATGCTTCACTGCTATAAATGAAGTTTTGTTGCTGATTTCAGCCCAGCCCATTTTACTATCTTTCCCATACAGAATGACTGTGAAACAGGGGGAGGGGGAAAGAAATATCAGAGTAGAGTTTTCCCTCTCCCCCCAAAAACATACATAGTTTTCATTGGGAACATACCAGTGTGCAAGCCCATTCACACAGTGGTTTATTGCATCTGTCTGTTGTGCAGTTCTGTAATATACAACTTGCATTCTTTGCACTGGGACTTTACTACTTAATATTACTTAAGGCAGATTCACTATATAGCACGATAGCGAACACTATAATATTAAGAGCCCAATCCTATACATGCCTACTCAGAAGTATGTCCCATAATAGTCAATGGGGCTTACTCCCATGAAAGTGAGGATAGGATTATTATTATTAATAATAATAATAGTATTTATATACCGTTTTTCAACTAAAAGTTCACAAAGCGGTTTACAGAGAAAAATCAAATAACTCATGGCTCCCTGTCCCAAAAGGGCTCACAATCTAAAAAGATGCAAAAGAACATCAGCAGATAGCCACCAGAAAAGACACTGCTGGGGTGAGGTGGGCTAAATTACAATTATCAGGTCAATCCTATCCCCCATGACCAATGCAACCATGACAAAAAGATGTGCACTGCATCTTATGGTGGGGAAGGGACGACCCAAAGCACAAATGTGAGGTAAGTAATGTTTGCATAAGTCCTGGAGCCACCAAAATAAGTGGCATATGTCCAAGGAGGGAAAAGGGATGGGAAAGTTTGCAAAGAGAGGTGAACATCTGGTGCGTGGCATTGCCACTGGATCCATCCTAGTTCTTCCCCCCTCCCTGCCCAGTTCGTTGTGGGTTCATGCAGCTCATATCCTTGAACTGCAAGCATATCAAACCCAATAGCCAAGAGGATGCTTATACATTTGTGGTCAGAGTGGAGTGATAGGTTGACTAGGTCAAGCATAGATAGTGGCCCATGTCCATCATGCTGAGCCAGCTTCAAACCCTCAGCACTGCTGACAGTGGCAGAGGTTAATCTGAGGAGAGCATGGGAAATCACAGGGGTGCCAGTGAAGCACATTTTCCAAGCACCCAGCCATGAAGTACTGTTTGGGATTGTCCATACTTCTATGAACTGTGAAATGGAAGGTGGGTATGACTGGAGAACTGCTGCTCTAAGTCTGCAACACACAGTGAAGGTAGTTTCCTGGAGGAAGGGGCAGCAGACAGCACTTCAGTGTGCTGCAAAAGTGCCTGCTCCATGTTGAGCAGTGCAGTCTAGACTTAAGCCTGAGCTGGCACAAGGTTGCGCTGGTTCCCAAGTGTCACGAATGTGCTATAAAGCACAGGAGCAGGCTAGGCCAGTGCAAGGACATGCAGCGCAGGATGCCCAGATGGGATATGCTTGTGCAGGCCTGCGCAGCCCAGTATAGGGGTAGGAGAGGGTGGTAGGAGGATTGTACCAGAGCCGAGGAGTGGGGTTTGGGGGCTGGGAGGGCAGCTTGAGAGGCGATTGGGCCCAGGAGAGGGGTGCAACTGGACGCGACTGGACGTAGAGCCTAACCACCATCCCTGGCCTGTCTAGCATTTCATGGGCCACTTGGATTGCACCTGCAAAATCCTGGGTGCAGATCTGAGTAGCCCCATAGGGCAGGCTGGTGTGGGACATGAGGTAAAGGGAATAAAATCGCCTTACTCTGAGTTGCTCCACTGGGTGCAGCAGTGCCAAAATGGCTACTGTTGCACCCAGCAGCACTGCTGGGACTGTCAAAAGCCTCCTGGGCGAAGGGGACTTTCATCCCCTTCCACCAAGTAAGGGTGCAGGGGCTGCAATGAGCCTCCTCCATTCTGTGTCAGCTATTTTGCCAGTGCAGACTAGAGGAGCTCCATGTTGGGCTTCTCAGCCCCTATGGAGCATAGGATCCAGTGGAGCACTGTTCTGCCGGTCCCACCTCCCTCTCACCTTGGTTCCTCCCCCTACCCCGGAACGCCACCTCCAATGCCCTCACTGCCGCCTGGAGCTCTTACTGTTCTCCGGGCAGTGTCCCACCAGTGCTGAACTCAGCACCGACAAGTGCTGGGCTGGTAGCAGCACTAACTCTTCACAGGGTGCCGTAAACATGCCTTACAGCATTTTTATGACACCCAGCACTGGCACTAGAGCTCAGCGCCAGAGCTAGGCCCAGTTAGGATACAGCGTGTGACTCGTGCTTCTGCCTATGAAGAGATGTGTATGTTTATACATCCACATCTAGTTCGCATAGCACCGTATCTAGTTCGCATATCATAGCATCAAGGCACAAGTAACTTTTAGTAGCATGAGAAAACATCTTGTTAAATATCTTGTTCCACATGGGAGACAATTGCTTCGGATGTTTGTCCTACTGACTTCTTGCAAACCACACTCTCAAACAGACATCTGAGTTAACCTAAAGTTGAGCCTAAGTATAGTTATCTTCCTTATTTGGCTCTACATGTCAGGTATTTTCAGGTGGCATTATCAGATTCCAGACTGAAAGCCTAATGAGCCTCAATATGTCTGTAAGGCATCCTGTTACAAAAACCACCATTTTGAAGAAGGGCAGGGGGAAAAAAACAACAACTAGTGTTCGGGTTGTAAACTAGTGTTTATTATATTTGCTGACTTTCTCAAAGGCTTCTAACAGAGTCACCTCTCATATCGATTTGACCCAGAGTCCCTTGAAAACATAATTCTGATAACAGTATTTCAGCACTTCTCTTAGCTCAGTATGTGTGCAGCCAACTTCTTCTTTTCTTTCAAACATCAAGGTGGAAAAATCAATTGAAGTTTTAAGGTTTAAAACACATTTTCTCAGCCTTTACACCTGCTTAATTGCATGCCCCTTCCCCAACCTTCTATGAGTTACATTTCCTGTTTTGTTGGAATCCATCCCACATTTCACATCCCTCACCTTTAATTTAGCTGCAAATTGATTCAGTATCACATTTAACCGCCTTTGGGGTTTGCTGTGCAAACGGTCTTGCTGCCTATTCATAGAACCTTATAATGGGACTTAACTCCAGTTTATCCATGGAAGTGTCAGGCTCTCTGGAAAATAATAGCTGTTGACAATTGTAGAGTTAAAATACAGGATTAATGATCGGCTTTTAATGTGCAAATAAGGTATTCAGCTGCTTCCTTACCCACTGTATTTAACTTGCATTCAGTGTTGAAACAGGTAGTGTGAGTTGATTCTTCAGCCAAAAACAGCTCGATCTAGATTTTTAAAAAATACCACCCCTTGAATTTCACCGTCCTCCCCCCTTTGCGAAAGAAATCCTCTGAACCCAGTCAGCCTCTGGTCATCCATCAGCAAATAGCTTGGGATTTCTTGAACCAAGGTTGCATCCTGCCAGCTTGGTTACATAGGGAGGGCTTACCCTTCTGGATCTACCTGTTCAGAAGGAAAATACAGTTTCTCCAATTACAGCACTTGGGATAAAACAATGAGGAATGGATGGCATCAGCATTCATAGGTTGTGAGCAGTTGACTGGCCACTCTTTAACTGGAGATTGCCCTGGGGCTTGATATGCCATCATTTGTATCTTACTTTATGCGCTCCAAAATAAAAAAAAGACAACCAACAGCATTTTAATTATTAACTTGTTTTTTAAATTATGAAATTAATCATTAAAGTTATTTATTTGCAGGAACAATCATCGGTTTGTCTGATGATTTCCTACCTATGTGTGTCTCATGTTACCACCAGGCCATGACATAAGAACATAAGAACAGCCCCACTGGATCAGGCCATAGGCCCATCTAGTCCAGCTTCCTGCATCTCACAGAGGCCCACCAGATGCCCCAGGGAGCACACAAGACAACAAGAGACCTCATCCTGGTGCCCTCCCTTGCATCTGGCATTCTGACATAACCCATTTCTAAAATCAGGAGGTTGCACATACACATCATGGCTTGTAACCCATAATGGATTTTTCCTCCAGAAACTTGTCCAATCCCCTTTTAAAGGCATCCAGGCCAAATGCCATCACCACATCCTGTGGCAAGGAGTTCAACAGACCAACCACACTCTGAGTAAAGAAATATTTTTTTTTTGTCTGTTCTAACTCTCCCACCACTCAATTTTAGTGGATGTCCCCTGGTTCTGGTGTTATGTGAGAGTGTAAAGAGCATCTCTCTATCCACTCTGCCCATCCCCTGCATAATTTTGTATGTTTCAATCATGTCCCCCCTCAGGTGTCTCTTTTCTAGGCTGAAGAGGCCCAAACGCCGTAGCCTTTCCTCATAAGGAAGGTGCCCCAGCCCCGTAATCATCTTAGTCGCTCTCTTTTGCACCTTTTCCATTTCCACTATGTCTTTTTTGAGATGCGGCGACCAGAACTGGACACAATACTCCAGGTGTGGCCTTACCATAGATTTGTACAACGGCATTATAATACTAGCCGTTTTGTTCTCAATACCCTTCCTAATGATCCCAAGCATAGAATTGGCCTTCTTCACTGCCGCCACACATTGGGTCGACACTTTCATCGACCTGTCCACCTGTCCCCAAGATCTCTCTCCTGATCTGTCACAGACAGCTCAGAGCCCATTAGTCTATATGTGAGTTTTGATTTTTTGCCCCAATGTGCATGACTTTACACTTACTGACACTGAAGTGCATCTGCCATTTTGCTGCCCATTCTGCCAGTCTGGGGAGATCCTTCTGGAGCTCCTCACAATCACTTCTGGTCTTCACCACTCAGAAAAGTTTGGTGTCGTCTGCAAACTTAGCCACTTCACTGCTCACCTCTGTCTCCAGGTCATTTATGAAGAGGTTGAACAGCACCGGTCCCTGGACAGATCCTTGGGGCACACCGCATTTCACCTCTCTCCATTGTGAAAATTGCCTATTGACACCCACTCTCTGTTTCCTGGTCTTCAACCAGTTCTCCATCCATGAGAGGACCTGTCCTCTAATTCCCTGACTGGATTTTTTTTTAGTAGCCTTTGGTGAGGGACCGTGAGGGACTCAGGCATATGCTGAGTTTCTGGCTCCCAAAGCATTGTGACCAGATGTCATAACTGCAAAAGTGGACAAGGCACCCCAAAATGTAGAACATTCAAGAAAACTGTAGGACATGACAAAATAAAAGCTAAAATCACTCATATATTGACTTCATGTGGTTAAACAGGTGTGCGCCACTTAATGACAGGGATATGTTATTCAATCCACGTTGTTGTGCAATTAGGTCATTAAGTGAATATTCAGTCCAATCTATTGCCTTTGTTGTACAAACAGACCCTCCCTGCCAGACATTAGTTGGAGATACATTGCCTCTTCTTTGCATTAAGAGCCTCTCCGTTGTGTAAACAGACACTCTACTGCAGGCTATGGGCGATCTGATCGCCTCATTAAGAGCATCTTTATTATGCATTGACCACCATCATATATACAGTCCATTGTTAAGCGAACAGTTGTTAAGCAGTGCACACCTGTATTAGTAATTATTAAATTTATAACTGCATTACATATAATTTATTACAAGAAGGCTATGCGCTGCCTGCAGGGGCCCACTCACAGGGAAAAGGAAAACATTTAAGTTCTTTTCCAGGACACAAGTCTGAAAAAAAGGACATGTCCTGGGGAAAAAAGGACGTCCAGTCACCCCGCCCCAAAGTCATCATGTTGTTTCTGCAGCCACTGAGCTTCCAGTAGCTCTTTGGATGTAACAAAGAGCACAAGTACGTCTTTCTTTCTTTCTTTTAAAGAGACTTGTGAACAATAGTAAACCTTTTAAATTGCAGCATGGAGGCAAACCAAAAGTACAGTAGTTCTTTCAAGTCCGACCTTCTAAAAGCCACCATGTCAGTGCACCTGAAATGTTCTCATGTATTGAATGAATACCCTTCCAGAATGCAGCTGCCTTCTCTGGAAATGCCAGATCTGCACAGCTGTTTCAGAAACAAATCTTGGTGTGTTTTACCCAAATTCTGGCATACTCCTTAGGATACTCAGATCTTTGAATTTGTTGCAAATGCAAGTCCAAAGCTCCACCCCAGGCAGTAATCTCCTTATTATTGCAAGACTGCCACTCCCCCTCTCTAGCCAACCAAGACCCTCTCTAGCCAACCAAGAAGAACTGACTGTTAATTAGATGTTCAGTATAGCTTCACTTTTAACCAGAAAGGTAAACACAGGCATAGCACTTGCTGAAATGACTTCCACTGCCACAACATGATTGGGATCCTGTATTTAATATAAACAAAAGAAGAGCCATTTCTGTGATAAAATACAGCTCAGCTTTCAAATTTTTTTATTAAAAGTTTAATAATGGACCTGTGCTAGTGGGCTTGAAAAATTATATAATAATTTCCCGTTATGAAATTCCATTAAAAACTTGGTTAAGTATACAGAATTAGACTATTTATTAAAGGGAGGTTATAGTCATGTGTAATTGGAAAATACATTTTAAGCTGCAGTGTAATAATAATTTAGTACATTTTATTCCGCAATGATGGGCAATTGTTGAGGAGAGGTTGGCGCTGGAATAATCACATCAGTATGACTGAACAGAAGCATTAAAGTAATTATGGAGAGAGTATACCACATCATGCGCACTCTCACTAACCCACACCCACACATCATACTAAAGAAAGTTCCAGCTGCATTCTTGTATTTCTTATTTCTCACAACCATTTCTGGAAATAAGAAGCAAACTAGAATGTGTTCCATGCCTATCCCTTCCTTCACCCAAGGAGACTGGGGCAGAGACATGACTGTCCTTCCACAATGCTATCCTCACAACCAGAGTGGAAGGGAAGGCAGGGGAGAGTTGAGCTCCAGGAGTTTTCTTTTTTTTTTTTTATAATGCTTTATTTATTTATTACAGATACAGGTAAGGAAAATTGGATAGACTTAGGGCTAGGACTACATAGGTTACACACGAGGGTGGTGGCCATCGATTACAACAAACATTAATCCAAACGAAATTAATAATCAATACAAAAATTATCATATTCTTTAACCCAACTAGTTAATACTTTAACATTCCATATTTTTCCTCTAACCTTATCTATCCCATCATAAAAAAAAAACAACTTCAAACTTTTACTTATACACTCTTCTTACCACTAAACTAGTGTCTAAAATAAAATCTTTCTTATCTGATTCTTAATTTCTAATATGACATCTAAACTCCAGGAGTTTTCTTACAGCAGAAGCAGTGGCGTCGTCAGTAGGAATGCTCAGGTGCCACCATGGAAATTTTTTTCAAAGCACCTGAGGTGAGAAAAGGCATCAGGCTCAGAAGACAAACCAAGAAATTTGCTTAGGGCAGTGGCTGACCTGTATTAATGCGATGGGGCAAATGCCCTGAGCGCGGAGCCTCACATGCCTTTAGGAACCTGCAGAAGCCTCTCTGAGGCTCCCGGCGGGGGTCAGAAACTGTGCTTCCAGTTTGCCAGAAGCACAGAAGTTTAAAGTGTTGGTGGAACCTTCAGGAGGCTTCCTCAAGGCATCCTGGAGTTGCACGAAGCACCGTGCACTCCAGGTAAGGGGGGGAACTAGATTTGTGTGTGGAGGGAGGGTGATATCCCGCAGGAGGCGTGTCACCTGGGCCCAGCCCGGGTGACCAAAAGCTCCCCAGGAGCAGGGATTTCCTCTAGGGTAGAGGCCTCCTGGGGGTAAGACCCAAGTGCCATCAGGACTGGAAGTAGGGGCAAGGACCAGCTGGGAACAACAAGCAGGCATGTGGTCAGAAGGGGTGGAGCTGAACCAACCGGGGTTTGGCCTCATAAGAGGCCTGGAGAGGGAAGAGGGAGGAGGCTCCTCTCCAGCTGGAGGAAAGGCCCGAGGGAAACCTGAAGGGGAAAAAACACCCCTGCCTAAGGGGAAGGAGAGAGGCCTCCAGAGGGAGAGGACTGACACTTGCCCTGGAGGGAGGAGGCTGGGGCAGAGATCTCCCGGACCCCAGACCAACCCGGACCCAGAGGGTGACCCCTGGAGAGACGGGGTTATCGGGGCAGGGGCTTGCAGCCAACTATACCCTGTGGTGGCCAGCTGCCTGGGGAAGAAGCACAGAGGTATTGGGGGGCCCCCCTAAGGCCAGCTAGCCAGACCCCGACCAGCTGGGTTGCAGTCCTCCAGAACCCTGACCCCTGGCCCAGAGACACTGGGCAAAAAGCTCAGACTGAGGCCGCCAAGGAACTGGAAGGGTCGGGTCCAGATCCTACCAGACGACGATGGCACGTGTCAGCATAATGTACGGTGGGCTGTGTTGTAACAGTCCACATAAATGTAAAACGGCTGATGCTATTAAACCGCCTGTGTCAAGCAACTCTACCTGCCTCCTGTCCCTTAATCCACCGCTGACCTCTGTTCATCGACCAGGTAAGCCCCTCGCGCTCAGTGGCAACCCCAGGGAAGGGGCCCCCTCCCGCTGTGGACATTACAGGGTGCCATCGCAGCCCTTTGCCCCAGGCTGTGGGGCTGGGGAAGACCACCACTGGCTTAGCACTAATGTCTAGTAGGCCACTGTCTTTCCTGAGAGGGCTACCCAAGAGACAGTATGTAGCACACGTTCTGTCAAAATTCTCAGTCCATGTGGCTTTTATAACCTGAGTGTACTGAAAGACTGACTGATATTGATTTCCACCCCCAAAATCTCACCACAGCAAAGGAAATCCAAATAGATGGCTAACTTATTTTTCATTTATTTTATTTGTTTATTTTGAAATACATTTACTGCAAAAGGTCATATTCCCCTGTCTTGCCTAAGATCCAAATTGATATACACAAATGTGTTAAAACAATCCATTAGATAACCACCCTAAAAATTAAAACAAACACCTTCCCTTCAAAAACTTCACCAGGACAGAATTTCCTTCACACAAAATTTAGTAAGCTGATAGATCTAAGAATGTTCCAAATAACAGTCTTGTTTTATTGATTAGCAAAAAGAAGACATTGACTAGTATTAATTCTGAGAAAAGCTATTTTCCCCTTTTCTTAAAATGCAGCAATGGGCCTTCATGAATGTGTTTTATGTCTCTTGGGTACTGTCCTTGGAAGGACAGGTTACCGGGATGTCAGGAGAACAAGGACAGTGTCCCCCTCTCAGTGTTGCCTCACATGTATGATTGCTTCTCAGGAGCATCTTGCTCTCTGGCCAGTTACTGGTTATGAATATGGGGGATAATTGTTGCTAAAACAACAAGGGGTCTAGTAACACTTTAAAGACAAACACATGTCCTTATAGCATAAGCTTTTGTCAACTAGAGTCCCTTTCATCACTTGCCAACAATCAAATGGATCTGTATGTTCCATGCCAAAGACATGAATACTGTTTTTGTCTCACATCCAAGTGGATGCTTTATCCTGTATTGACAATAGCTGTAGTTTTCAGGAGGTATGAAGAAGGTCAGATTTAAGAGTAGGCAACCCAGGTGAATGCCTAGGGTCCCTTGATGTGTGCACGCATACTCACATAAGTGCGTGTAGGGCCTTTCAGTTATTCTTAAAATTAAAATGCTTCTAAAAGATTAAAGAAAGCAATTTCTAAAACGTGCTTACATATGGAATGAAAACAAATGGATTTCACAGATTCCTGAATTCAATTCTTCAGATAAATGATTCCTGCAAATATAGCATCAGAGCCATGAAAAGGGCTACAAATGCACCACAAAATGAAATATTCAAGTTGTACCAATGGGGGGGGGGGTGCCAAAGATGCCAGGCTACCATTCAGTCTAAGAGTATAAACAAAAATGGAACCACAAAACAAAATACGTAGTAATAACTCTTGAAACACATTTCTTTTAAACCTGATCTTTCCCTTCCCTGTCCTCTGAAAGGCATCTTTGCTTATCTGAACTCCCTCATAAGAGTTTGTGATTGTTCCAATACTCTGCGAGGACGTTTTGCTTTCCAAAATATACACTTGGGCTTAACAATTCTCCTAAGTAACTTCTAAGGCCTAAAAGGCAAAGCAGGTTACCAATGTTCACCTGATGTAAAATTGCTATATACCTTGCATCAAGAATTGCATCTGTTTGAAATTGTCATGTGGAATTGAGTCAGCTGCCATTTTGCAACTAACATTCTAGCCTGAAGTTTAAAACGAATGATCATGAGATCATGGGAGAAGCTAGAAAGCTGGGAGAGAGTCTTCTGCCAAGCTAATTCACACTCTGCAGAAAAGACATTTGTCACAGCCAGCATGAGCAGAAGTTGGATTTTATAGTCAGATTACTAGCAGGTTATTGCTGCGGTTCAATAAAGATGATCCTTCTCACTGAAACAGTTAATAGCACTATTTTAACTTGTATTAAAATGGTACCAATATCAATTTTAGAATTAGAAAAAGCATTCGTTTTGAAAAAGTCATGGACTTCTGCTTCTTACTGATAACACTCTTGTCCATAAAATATTTACAACATTTGTTCAGTCTTCCAAGGAATATAAGCTGCATTCCTTTTAAGCAGAGCAGACATCACTTTTCTCTTTAAAAAATAATGAACTGGAATACACAAAAATGTTAGCAAACACTTTGACCTACACGTGTATGCTACAAGGATTACGGAGCTGACTAGGTTATTTCTTTAACACAAGGACCTGGAAAGGAAATTGCATACTCTGAGTGGGCAGGTCATCGCTTTAATTTATGGAACCTGAAAGAGAACTGTGTATGACTCATTTTTGGGTAGAGAACATATCCCTGCTGCAGAGATGTCGCCCTATTGCCAGAGGGTCAGGTGGTGTGAATTGCACAATAACAATATGTAGAGTGTTTTCAGGCTAAAATGAAAAAGCTGTTCATTGATTCATTGCATTGGGCCCTTGATGGTTTGATGTCCCATTTCTTTGTTCATAATAAGATAGCTATCTAAAGTTCAGGGCAGGGCGATTGTCCTGAAAGTGCTAAATCATCCCTATTTTCATTAGAGGCTGTAGAAGCTGCCATTTGAGCTAAACAAAGTGTCTGGTTTTTTCGGCATAAAATTAAGACCCTGGTTTGCAGATTCCATCCACTTGCTTGTAGGATGTGCCTGTACTTGAATCGTAAGAAAGAAGGCTGCAATTCTGTGTACAGAATTACTGCAGGCTACTTTAAATCCTATTGACTTCCATGAAATTTAAGCAGCCCGACAACACACAGGATTGCGGTCAAAATCTATAATGAGATGCTGAACTTACTTAAAAATGCCTAGTTGAAATCATATCGGCAAGATCCTTTGTTAACAGGGTATCTGCTGTTTCCCAATCTTTTAACATTCACTCTTGTGCTTCTCTGTGTACTTGGTTGTCATTTGCTATGGCAATTGGGGAAAAAAAGCATGAAGTAAATCCAGTAAGAAAAGGTGAAATGTCACCATTTGAAGGCTAGACAAAGTTGCATCTAGTGACTTTATTTGTGGAAGGTAAGAGATGTTTTATTGGAGAGATCAGCCAGGTTAAAACAAAAAAAAGAGCCTTGGAGGTGACAGTTTCTACTCTGCAGCTGTGCCAAAATAGCTGAACTTCAGATCTAGGTTTCATAATTGGTAGGCTACCTCATACAAGAGCTTTATACCTAAGTCCACAACAGCATCATCTTTGCACTGCTGTCATCTGTGTCAAGAGAGAAGGAATGCTGATGCTTTCCCTTTCACTACTGCTGCTATAATGACTACTGAAAACATATTTAGTGACAACATTGTGCAGACATCAATCTGTTCTGTCCACAGGGTTTATTTATTTACTTAAATGATTTATATCTTGCTTTTCCTTCTGAATAAACAGATCTCTCAGGGCACCTTACTGTTCAAGACCATGTTATCTAACCAAAGATAAACATATCCTAATTCCACCAAGCAGACATAAGAACATAAAAAGTCCTGTTGGATCAGGCCGAAGGCCCATGGGCAGTCCAATCCTAATGGCAGTGCCAAAATGGCAACCTCTGATGCCAGGACTGCCAGAGGCCTCCTTGGGGAAAAGGGATTTGCCCTTCCCCCAAGTAAGGGCATGGGGCTGCAGTGAGACTCCTCCGGTCTGCACTGGTTATTTGCCTGGTGGTGAGCCTTACTACGAGTGCTCCCCTGGTGTCAGCCTCCTGGCACTGGGCCCAAACACTAGCGCTCCTTGCTCTCCCGGTGCCATAAATGTACTTTATGGCAGCCAGCACCAGCGCTGGAGCTCAGCACTGGAGCTGGGAGAACATAGGATTGGGCCCTTAGTCCAGCATCCTCTTTCCCACAGTGGACCACCAGCTGCCTCTACAAAGCCCACAAGCAGAAAGCAAAAGCATAATTCTCTACTATCACTGTGCCCCTGCAACTGCTGTTCAGAGGCAGACTGCTGCTGAATGTGAAGGTAGCACACAGCTACCATGTCTAATAGCTATTGATGAACTTGTCTTCCATGAATTTGTCCAATCTCTTTTTCAAGCCATCCAGGCTACTGACCTATCACCCTATCAAGAACCCTGGGGCCTTATGTATGCAAGGGATATGATCATATGATCCCAAACTCTAAAAGCCATGCAGTTCCTCTTCTTGCCATTCATTTATGACAAGCAGCCACTGATAGAATGTTTTCCATTGATTTGTCCATTCCCCTTCCAAAAGCATCTGAACTAGTAAACAAGAGTTTGTCTCCAATGTCAAAGGAAATGAGACCTGATCAAAATCAGCTGATTGATGTTTTTTAAGGTAAAGAACTTGGACGACCCCCTTGCAAATCCAGGGTGTAGTGCTAGGTCTAAAGTGTTTTTTTTTTTTTTTTTTTTTGACACCTTGTGGTCTGAGAAAGGTTCATTTTGAAGGCAGACAGTTTGTGCCACCCTTGATTGCTGGTGATGACCGAAACTTTTCTTTTTCTTTTTGACTTAACCTTAATGATAGCTTCAAGAAGGTTATGATTCAATCAAATGGGAAACAATGATTATATTCTTCATCTACATTACAGTGTATCATTTAGCTGTGGGGAATATTACAGGATTAACTTGGTGCAAAAGAACTTGGTCCTGTATATTTTCTGCAAGAAATTCCCTTGAACCGAAGCCAAGTTACTGAAGGGATTATATGGGGAGTATTGGGAACACACAGAAGTGTGTGAAGCTAGTCTACACTACTCATTTTCCAGAACCAGGGCACAGTTGTTTCTGTTTCCACACACAGCTGATATGGGCTGTCTCTACTACAGAATACATGTGAGAATCAATGGAAGTGCAGTAGGAAATTCTCTTGCTTTTGCTGAAATACTTTTGGTTTTAAGATAGGAAAATTTCTTTGTTGGCTCATGGCCTGGGGAAAAAAAAAACAGGCCCCAATCCTATCCACTGCCACATCCAAGTGCCAATAGATGGACTCGTACTGCATGCTGGGGGGGGGGGGAATGCAGGAGGTATTTTTAAATTAAAGCCCAATCTTAACCTGCGCTGGGAGGCTGGGTGACCTGTCCCGTATCCAATGCAGGGTTGGGAGAGTCTGCAGCTCAACCTGGGGCAAGGGAAATTTGTTCCCCTTATCCTGTGTAATACTGCAGCAACCCCAATGGGGCTACTTAGATCTGCACCACCTAAAGAGTGGTACAGATCCAAGCAGCCCGGAGCCTGGGACCAGGGTTAGGATCTGGCACAAATGCTGGATCCTGGCCCAACCCCATTCACCTGCAGCCTGCCCACGTTCCCTCCCCCACCCTGGAATGCCTCCTTCCCGCCCTCCCCCAGCTCCTGCGCTGGCCTGCCTTGACTGATGCTGCCTTACTCCTCTGCCATCCGAGTGGGACTCACATCTACCTCCCTACTCAAATAGTGGTGCGAAAGTGCTTTAGGGCACTTTCACAACACCTCTGGACCGGTGCAAGGGACTTGCGCTGCCCATCCTAGGGGCTGCACTATGCCCTTAATTCAGTGGTTTCAAACATTTTACACTGGGTTCCACTTTTTTAGAATGACAATCTGTCGGGACCCACTGGGTGTAATGTAATTAACCTGGAAGTGATGTCATGGCCAGAAGTGACATCATCAAGCAGGAAAAATTTTTAACACCTCCATATGACAAAATCAAATAATAGCCCAATCATGAGCTGCCCGGGGCGCCCAGACTCGGCGGCACCGAGAAGGGCTGCCATTGGATCCTATGCAACTCTCCCGGGTAAGGTCGGCAGCCCCGCAATGGGGCTACTCACTTTACCACTGACCAAAAGGTTGGTAGTAAAGTAAAGGTGCTTGTGTAGGGCGCGGAGCCCTCCACGAGCTGCTTGGATCCTGCAGAGCAGAGCTCCGTGGACCCGCCTCCCTCCCCCCGCACGTTTCCCTCCTTCCCCTCGGCTCACCTTCCCCTGCCCTCCACTGGCCTCCCCCCTCCCAGGAACGCCTCCTCCCCACCCCATCCCCCTGCTTACCATGCCGCAGCTTGGTGGTCCAGGAGACCACCAAGCTGGAGAAGCTGGGCGACCGCCCCCACTAGCCCAGCACTGGCTGGCGCTGGGCTAACACAGGCGGGAGCCCGGTGGTGAGGTTTTTGCGACAGTGCTTGGCGGCATGGCTGCTGAGCACAGGATTGGGCTCTAAGTAAGTAAATTAAATGTTAAAACTAAGAATAAGTTTAAACATTTATTTAAAATAAAGAACCCTCCTAACCCTCCCAAGCAGTTGCTGATCTGTTTTAAAAAATTCCCCAAACATGCCAAAGACTAAAATCTTACCCTATTCACTATCATTGTTAAAAGCATATACATTATAGCCTGTTCAAAGGACAGATCAGTAACATTTACCCAAATGCAGTCACATACCATGGAAGCATCAAGTCTAATATATTAAAAATAAAATACACATCAAAATGAATGGGGACCCGGCTGAAATTGGCTCGCGACCCACCTAGTGGGTCCCAACCCACAATTTGAGAAACACTAGCTTAGTTCATTAATTTTTATGTACTGCTTTTCAACGAGAGTAGTTCACAAAGCAATTTACCTAGTGAAATAAATCAAATGGATGTAAAAATAATAATTAATAAAAGTATATCCCACATAGGAGTGGATGTGGGAGAGCCCATTCTCTGTTCCATCCTTGATCATTGCGGAAACAACCAGGAATGCCTTGCTCACTTCCTAATCATCATGCCTACAACACAGGTTTGGCATGCCTGCACAAGAGGTTCCTACTCTTTTTTTATGTTGCCTCAAAAAATGGTAAGGGGTGCAGAAAGCAGTATCTAAAACAAGGAGATACAATGGCTGGCAAGACTGTGCACAGCCTAGGTCTGTATGTGGCATCTTTTCTGAAACTGAGGAATGGATTGTCTGGTTCCAGATTGCTGTACATTAACAGCTTCCTTGGTGCCGCATTCCCAGGTCACAGCTTGGGTATGTATGACCCCTGCTGTGCCTGCTCTTATTGACTTCAGCAGTATTTGACCTTGTAAAACAGAGGTCATCACCCCCAAACATTCCTTGTTTTGGCTTGATTAGAAGGTGAAAGTTCAAGCTAGATTAACCAAGCAGTTCAATACAGATTTGCCAACCTTTCAAGTAAATTATACCCAGTCAATAACAACCCCTGTACAGATTATGAAATACATTTGCAGGATTTGTGTGAGTTTTGAGAGACAGGAAACCAGTTGTCATCATTTGGGTTTCATTGTGCCTGGAACTGATTCGGTTTGGAATGATGAATGCAAACCTCTTCAAACAAAAACAAAGCCCCTGCTCTAAAAGAGAGGAGATGCTGTGCAGGCAAACTCCTCCGCAAAGATGCAAAGTCAGACACATTCCTACCCCTGGCTTTTCTCTCTCTGGTGGATCATCTTGCTTTGATGGCATCCTTTGCTGTGTATTACAAAAGGAGAGGGGCTCTTTGCAAATACAGTGTTAGTGAGGCTTTACATACCTTTGGTAATTTTTTTATTTGACTAAGGGCACTGGATACAGTGCAGGCTAGTTGGCCTGCCTTTCCCAGTGTAGGTTAGGATTGGGCTGCTGCTGCATTCCCTCACCTTGAGGGAAGCCTCCATAACTGCCCTCTCACCACAGGATGCAGTGCACTCCCCATTGGTACGGCTGAATCCATGGTGGAAAGTTGGATAGGACAGGGCCTAGGTTGCAGTCTTATACACTTACCTGGCAGTAAGCCCCACTGAACACAGTGGGATTTACTTAGGAGTAAATTTGCATAGGCTTGGGCTGTCGAAGTAATTATTCTAGGGATTTTTTATTTTAAATATACATAAGGAATAAAATTATGCTAATTGTCACGTGGGCTTGTATTAACTGGCCTATCATCCATGAAAAACAGGTAGGGAGCATTAGTTTGGTCTATTAGGAAATGTCCAATCACCACAAACTGGTACTGCATTTATTAGACCCAACCAAAATGACACAAAGTTTAAGCCAGGAGTGTCAAACATAAGGCCCAGGGGCCACATGTGGCCTACAGAAGCTTTTTATCCGGCCCTCAGGCTCTCAGCTGCTGAGAAGTGCTGATGTGTTGCTGCTAAAAGGGCAGCCCGCACAAAAATTGGACTCTCCCATATCTTGAAATATGATAAAGATTTGCGTGTTTTCTCTTCTGTCATTTGTAGTTAATGAATTCCTAAGTGAGAAAAAGTGCTTATTTTTGGTCATGAACTGTTTAATGACATCACTTTCTGCCTGATGACATCACTTCCAGCCCTCAGCAGGCATCATGAATGTCATTCGGCCCTCAGTATGAAACTGCGTTTGACACCCCTGGTTTAAGCAGATGCTTTTGAGTTGTTATTGAAACAGCATGTTAAAAGAATGAACTCTTCTTTTTTGGGCCATTGACGAAACAGCAGCATGAGGGGGTCAGTTTTAAGTTGAAAAATTGAGTTCATGTCCCCCCTTTCCTGAACCATAGCTCTGATCTGGAATGCACCCCTCTCCCAAAGCTTCTTTTTATATCAGTTAAAAATGCAAGGAATCTCAGTTGCAAGATTTCAACATGGTTTTAATGTTTAGATTGGCCCTTAGCTTCTTTTCAGTTCCTTAGGGCTGTGGGAGAGGAGAGTATCTACTTGCTCTGCTCCCTTTTCAGGCAGTTGGGCCCCAAAGTACAACAGTGTGACCTGATCTTCTTTGTTTATGGACTACTTGGTCTGGGCCCAATCTCTTCCTACTGTAACTAGGTAAACCAATATTGCTACTGACTTTTTATTATGTTTATGATTTGATAGCATAACAGGCAATCATAAATACAATCCATATTAAAATTTCAACAAAGGAAAAGAATTTGGTGAAGGCTTGGCATTCCTGGGGGTTAGTCAAACAGTGTACATAATTGTAGCTTGATTTTTGCACCCAAGAAAGATGAAAAAAAAGGGGTGAACAGGTTTTCCTAGCTGTCGCTGTAAGCTATTGTTTTTCTATATCCCACAATCTAATCCTTACCATTTTATATGTAGATATTAGGGGTAAGGTGCCTATCAGAATATGAAACAAGACAACAGGAAGAGGCAAAGTGAGGAGGGGTTTTAAAGGAGAAAAGCAGTATAAACCAGAGAAAAAGAGTAGAGATGGGATAGAGTGAAAATAGCAGAGCAAGAGATAAAATCTGCTCTTCTGTTCAACAAATAAATTTACAAATATTTCAGTGTCTTACAAACAGTGAAGAGCTATGAAGCCATAAATGCTATTGAACCAAACATTAAGGTTTATAAGTGAAGACCCAGTTATCATCCAGTTAAGTGTCCCCTTGATCATGTCACCTGTACACCACATGCTTTCAAACAGTGAGATCCAACAGCACAACCATTCAGTTGGCAACATAGTAAATGCCTGAATTTCCAATCCTGAAAAATTTGACTCTTTGCAGTATGTGCAGCTTGTCACACTCAGGCTGCCATTTAAGAGCCTTCATTCAAGCCCTATTCCCACAAAACCATGCCTGTGTTCAGTAAGTATGGGAAGTGAGACTACCCCTGTTATACAAACTTCCTGATGCTGAGGCAACCTGCTGGTCCCTTATAACGCAAGAGAACAGGACTCATGTACACATGTTTTGTGAGGACAAGAACATAATCCAGCAACAGTTCAAGATCAGGATGAGGCTTAGATTCTGCCATAGCACATATCTGAGGGTGTTTGAAAGCAGCCAGTGTCTTCTGGGTAATGTTCTATTCCTCTTCACTTTGTGGTTGAATGATTACACAGGCTAACAATTTTGCTGTCTTAAAAGTTAGATCTATTTTTGGGTATATTTTGGGTGCTGAATCCAAATATGGCATCAGCTTCCTCACAAGGGTGTGAGGGGTTGGAGGGGCTGGTAGGAGGGTGCTGCATTTTTGGGCTGGGGAGGGTGGGCTGCTGAGCAGACCAAGTCCTGGAAGGGGATGGGACTGGTTCGGGTGACTTAGGTCGGATCCTAACCCTCCTCCCAGCCAGCCTGGCGTTACACTGGGCTGCTTGGATCTGTGCCAGTGATTCACTGCCGCAGATCTGAATAGCCCCATAAGGATGGCTGGCGCACAACACAGAGTAAGGGGAAAAAGTTAAAAGGCAAGGAGCCACCTCCTAACCTAACCAGTTGGCCTGCCTATTCCAGCATAGGTTAGGATTGGGCTTAATAGTAAATAATTACTTCAATTATTGAAGTATGATTATGGTTTCCCCCTTTAAAACAAATCTCTGGAAATATACATTGAATATTTTCCTGCCTTTTGGTCTACCACAAAACATTCTAATTTTTGGAACATAATTTTCTTTGCAAGTGCCAGTGGCTGTTTATAAAAGATGGTTGTGCTGCATTTATCTAGAAAGACTGAGATTAAGGACAGTGTTTTTTTGTTCTGTTGATGTAAGTAATTGTCTCAGTCATAGTCTCTGGCAATTAATTCCCATTTATATTTGAAGAATAGATATGAGTGGGATTGTTATTTTATTTATTGATTTTGAGGAAGGAATTAGCAAACCTTTCCACCAACCTAGCTTCTGATTTTATTCACATTTTAGATTTCGGCTGAGGTATTTCAAAAAATGAACACACAAGAGCTGCAGCACCATTGAGTATTCAAGTAACTTTCTCTAGCCTAGAAACCAGACTTGGTATCATATTCCAAAAGGGCTGTCTTGCTTCATTTCACTCCCTTGGTGCTACATATTTACTTTTGTTACTGTGTAGCAGGAATTGTACTACATCCTTCTTGCTAAGACACCAAAGGAAAACAGAAGGTTAAGTATAAAAGGAGAAAGGGAGGGGGAAGATGGGGGTGGGAGGCAATGAAGAGCAGCAAAAGGAAGACAGTATCGCTGGTGAATAAGGAATGGTACTGAGGGATGGAATTTAAAAGATGATGGCATGGGAAAAGAACAGGCGCCAGCAAAATAAACACAAGCACATCGGGATGGGTAATATATCGGTAAATGCAACTTTGTTTGCTTTGCTGATGTTGCAGACATAAAAATAGGCTATGTAACTTGACCAGAGGAAAGGACAAGGTAACTGAAAACACCTTCTGATTAACAAACTGCTCAAAAGTACCTCTTGGAAAAATGATGGTTTAACATTATCCAAATACAGCAGCTGGAAGTAGCAGGCATCTCATATACTTTTCTGATTGCCATGCACATCCACCCATTGCATTGGGAGTCTTGTTCTACAGGCAAAGTAGCTTAAGTACTAAGGATCCATTGGTTAATCTTGAGATGTGGCTGGACAGCTGACCCATTCACCTCCTGACTGTTAGTTTCATTCATGCCAAAAAGCCACTCCCACCCTCCAGCAGCAGATGTCAAATAACTTCTTCCCACTTGGGCGCATCTAAGTGGTCTGGATAAAGTGGTCTTTGGTCTAGCTCAGTGTTTCTCAAACTCAAACTAGATGGGTAGTGAACCAATTTCAGGTGGGTCTCCATTCATTTCATTTTTAATATATTAGACTTGATACTACCCTGGTATGTAACTGCATTTGGGGAAATGTTACTGATCTGTACTTTTAACTTTCAGCCACCCATAACATGCAGCATGTTCCGTTGGCGCAGCTGCATTGTGCAGGCTGGTGGGGATAGGATTGGTTCTAAGACTAGGCAGCCTTGTGGACTAGATACTTGTTTGAATCCCTGTCAACTGTGTGGACTGGTAAGGACCACTGCAGGCTGAAGAAGCTTCATAAACATGGACCTCTTGTAACAGGAACATTGGGGGGAACCACTTTAAATCAATCCAGTATATTAACCATATGAAAGTGCTATAAAGACATTAAAAGTGGCAGCTGGAGGAGAAAAAATTGAAAGGCAGTATAAATGTGATAAATAAAATAAAGAGAAACTGGAGCACAGGTCAGCAAAATGGAAAAAAGTGTCAATCATTAGCATAAAAGGAGACAAGGAATTGTGAAATAATCAAGCTTCTACTTGTTAAAGCACCAATCTGAAAATACATATTTAACTTACAAGCATGCACATGAATGGTGCTGCACTGTTTCTGAGAGGCTTGATGACACAGATTTCTGATCTTTTGCAACCTGTATATTCTATGTAACTATTGACTTTGTCGGCACTGTATATAATCCACAGATAAGCAAAAATAACAGTTATTAAATACTGGACTGTAGCAAGAGTTATTTGAATTGCAACAGCAGTATGTCTGTCTCTAATGAGCTAATTGAATAAAGATGGGCTAAAAGGCTATAAAGAGCTAAGATCACAGAAGGAGGACAGATATTGTAAGGATAAAGCTGCATAAGAATTAGGGATATGTATATCTTGAGCTAATATCCTGAAAAGTAAGCCTATGGTGGGAAATCCTAGCTGTCTCATACACCTATCTTTGTTCCTTGATTTCTGCAACATCAACTGATGACTTTCAGGTGTGAAAGGACCACCAGAGATGGAACTTCACCTTAAAACAATGCTTTTTAGTCCATTTACACATTTGACCACCAGACTTCAAATGCACATACAGTATACCACAGATATGTAGAAAAATCAAGTGATGTAAATGCTTAAGTCAAACAATCCAGAATTACTCTGAAAATGAAATTTAGGAGGCAGTGTTGATTTTATGAACACTTCAGGTT
The DNA here is from genome assembly GCF_035046505.1 of Tiliqua scincoides. Taxonomy (NCBI): domain Eukaryota; kingdom Metazoa; phylum Chordata; class Lepidosauria; order Squamata; family Scincidae; genus Tiliqua; species Tiliqua scincoides. The sequence continues at coordinate 69,116,453 of NC_089824.1, forward strand.
ACCAAGGACCATCTTTGGAGCCAGGATGGTGTAGTGATTTGGGAATTGGACAGACCTGGAAGAGCCAGGTTCAAATCTCGCTTACCCATGAAGTTCCTGGGTGACCTTGGGCCAATCACTATCTCTAAGTCTCACCTACTTCATAGGGTTGTTGTGAAGACAAAAGGAGGGAAGAAACCATGTACATCACACTGAGCTCTTTGGAAAAAAGGGCAGTATAAACATGTGAAAATTAAAATAAACACATAAGCAAAGGTGGTCACATAGTCACAACTATGGCATCTCCCAATGCTTCAAAGGATACCATCTAACAGCATCTGACAGATGATCTGTCCCCCTCCCTCCCAGTTCAGTCCTTGTAAAGCTTGGAGAGCTTATATCATCATTGTTCCAAGATTGCTGCTACATCAAGTATAACTTGGAGGTGTGCATAGACCACCAGAGAGGTATTTTGAAAGCACATCAACCAATTCAGTCCCTGTTAGTTGAGCTTCTCTTAGTCTTGTCATTGTGACACTGGAATGCCTTTCTGAATGTACCAACACAGACACTAATACTATTACTGATGCTGAACTAGACAGTGGTTCTGGTAGAAGAAGCTGAGTTTGTGTTGGGTGAAACATAAGAGCTGGGGTCCATTTTTGCTGACTAAGCTGGCTTGGGTGTCTCTGGTTTGGCTAACCAATGAGCCTGGATTGGTTTACATCTCTGGGCAGGCTCCTGCTTGCCCAGATTTTCTTGCCATGCAATCACACTGCTCTATCTTTCTTGCCATGTAATCACACAGCCTAATCCTATTTTTGTCAAACTTACACATCTGTAGAGCAATGAATGCCTCAGGGCAGGAGGCCACAGCACAGTGGTAGACTACCTGTATTGCATGCAGAAAGTTCAAGAAGCTTCAATCCTGAGCATCCCCAGGTAGAGCTGGAAAATACCCGTCTGAAAGCCAGAGGTTACCAATCAGAGCAGACAACCTTGACCTAGATGAACCAATAGTCTAACTCAGTATGTTCATGTATCTTCATATGTTCATGACTCTTGATCTGTAATTGATATGTTTTCCTTGCACTAGCTTTATATTTGAGCATGTATATTCCACTGTGTGTCTAAACACATAAAAGCTACACTGGACAGTAACAATTGCCATCAGCCCCAAATCCTCCATTCATAGGACTCAGTTAAAAATCTATATGGTTTACAGCAGGGGTGCTCAATAGGTGGATCGCGATCTACCAGTAGATCGCGAGGCAAAATAAGTAGATCATGGAGTGCCGACCCCCCCCTTCAGGTGCCTCTGGGAGGAAACGCTGGGAGTAAGGCCCATTGTACTCAATGGGGCTTACTCCCAGGTAAGTGTGGCTAGGATTGCAGCCTCACAGCCTAATCCTAGGCATGTCTACTCAGGAGTAAGTCCTGTTATACTCAGTGGGGCTCAAGGTACACCAACATACATTGTACACATAAATGTTATATGTTATGATAGCGTGAACATTGTAAAAAAAACTCTGGTAGATCTCCGGGCCTTGCTTGGCTTCAAAGTAGCTCTCGAGCCAAAAAAGTGTGAGCACCCCGGTTTACAGACCAATCCTACCAAGCTGTTCCGCTGGCAAGGGAGGGCAGTGATGGGAGCAGATTGGGCCTGGGAGAGGGTGAGATTGGTAGCACTGACATGCACCATATCCTATCCTCCTTCCCGGGTGGGTTCTGCCAACACAGATCCACTTAGACTTGCACCAACTATTTAACTGGGGCAGATCTGAGTAGACGCATTGCATAGGTTGAGATTTCTCTGGGGTAAGGGGACAAATGATCCCTTGTGGAGACCTCTAGGCTACAGGTTTCCCCGCAGGAAGCAGCGCAAGACTCAGTGGTGCTGCTGCATTGGCACAGGGGAATTTTGTTAGGATTGGGCTCTGAGGCTCTGAGATGCAGCTGGCATAGCCAGAAATAAGCACAACTGAGTTGGAAGTGATAGGATGCCACCAACAGCATCATGCTAGTGTTCTGGCCCATGGAGAGAAATATTCAAAATGAACACATGTGCAGGCCATAATAGGCAAGGGATTAGTAGTGTCAGTGATTATTGCTATTTTAATTCATGGCTGCAAGAAAAGATCAAAAGATGTGTTGCGTACCCTTTTAGAGACTCATCTATTCAGGCTAATGCACTGTGCACCACCCCACTTATGGTCACATACCCTTCACTGAAGCAGTTTCCACCCCACTGGTTGATCTCATCAAATCACAAACCATTCCACATGATAGATTCTATATAGGCTAACTCTATTTCACATTGTTCTACAAGTTTTCGCATTTTGCTATGCATAGACTTGACTGCAAGATAATGCTGAAGAAGAGGAGATAATATTTTAAATATTTTTTCCCCTTTTAGACAGTAAACATGTCTATTACTAATAAAGAGGAACTCCAATGCAAGCTATACAATTAGTTGTTCTATTCATTGTAACAAGCTGAATAAGTCTTACTTGGAAGTAAGCTTTTCTGAAACCGAGTGGGCCTTAACTTTTTAGTAACTCTTTCCAAGTACTGAACTGTAACTGCAGAAAACAAGACAGAACTCTTTTAATGTTCACAATGCTTTTTTTAGAGCTCAGTTGACAGTGCTGTAATAGCAGTCCCCCAAACAATCTTTGAATAAAAGCTGTGTAACGTAACTATATAAGAAAAGGCCAGCTGGATCAGGCCAAAAGCCCATCTAGTCCAGCCTCCTGTATCTCACAGTGGCCCACCAGATGCCTCAGGGAGCTCACAAGACAACAGGAGACCTGCATCCTGGTGCCCTCCCTTGCATCTGGCATTCTGAGGTAAATCTTCCCAGAGAAATAAGAATTTTACCTCCTTGCAGTAAAACCATACTGAGACCTCATGAGAAATGGCTAAACTCAGCTCACAAGGGCCATAAAATTTGGCTTCCTAAACCCTCCTTGAAAGCAGTTTCGGGTTCACCCACTTCCACACAAATTTGCCTGCAAGCCATTTGTTAAAAGGCAGAGATGGTTCCGATCCATTTTATCTGAAGGGTGGCAGCTGAGGACGATAAATTCAAATCTGTTCTGCCTATTCCTCATCTGCTGTGCTATTTATAAGTTTTGTCTGATGGGTCACAGATTCTGCATAGTTCCAGATGAGGCTATTGTTAGCATGAGTCAGGAAAAAATATTAAAACCCCATTGACACAGAAAGGGAATCCTTCAGTTGAATCATCTAGTTTACATGTTACTACTAGGACCTCTTGTCCTTGAATAAGGTTAGTGCTAGACAATGCAGCAGATATATGCACCCAGTGTGTGAATGACTGTAACTGGTTAGCAAATGTTAATCACTTTCAAATACTATAAAAACCATGTAAGGAATGTGAGTAGCAGTCAATGTTATAAGTAGTGTTGCGGCCTCCAAATTAAGGGCATTGTGTATTGTGCAGGATCACTGCAGAAACTGGTATTTTCCCAGATTTTCACTAAATTCAGTGCTACATTGCTTTAGATTTAAGTGGCTACTCAGAAGAATTAACAGCATGTTACTGCCATTGATTTCAGTGACATTTAAGTAAGTGCTAGTTGTGGCTTGAATCTGCAATGAAGCAAATACTGTACAAAGGAAGGGAGGTTTCACAGAACAGTACTGGTTAATAAATTCCCTACAAGACATTAAAGACATTTATGGGAAAGAAATGTTTACTCTCCAAATTGGGTCTGGCCATAGGAAACACATTTTGCAAGTTTACAAGAGCCAATGTAGCATAGAGGCTAAGAGACTGAGCTACAAATAAGAAACCCCAAGTTTTCCCCTCTACCATTAAGCCACCAACAGAGGTTCCCAAACTTCTCAGGAGTTTGAGTTCCTTACATGGCCTGTGGTGCAAACATGCCATAAGGCCCAGTGCCAGAGCTAGCCTAGTGCAAGCTTCTGGCACTGGGTCCATGTTCCACTGCCCGATGGTTGGCAGACTGCCAGGTGGCAGAGAGGTAAGTAGGGGTGTGGGGGGAGGTGGGGAGCAGGTGTTCGGGGCTGAGGGAGGGAGACAGAGGACAGGAGGAAGGCGTGGAGGAGAAGGAGCAGGGTGGGACCAGTGGAGCTCAGATCCAGAGCCCTGTTTCAGGTCGCATGGCCCAACATGGGACAATTTGATTCTGCGGTGGCTCCAGAACTGCCACAAAAATCAAGTAGTCCCATTGCAGGGCTACTTCCCTTACTCAGGAGAAGGGGACGAAAGTTCCCTTCTCCCAAGGAGGCGGTGGTGGCTACCTCAGGCATGGTGGATGCCGTGGCAGCCATTTTGGCACTGCAGCAGGCCCACACTCCAGGTAGCTCAGGATTGGGCTGCCCAAGGGACTCAGTCTTAAATAGATGCATAGAAAATAAGAAGAATGGGAAGGAAGTAGAGACAGGGATAAGCAGGGGCAGAATGAGATTGCTTCATTTATTCTTGTTGATTTAAGCTTAGTTATAACACAAGAGCGGTGATTTACAAGGGTGAGTTACCCGAATATATGGATTTTCTTGGTTGGAGTATAGGAACACCTTCCTTCCTTTTTTGTTCAATCACATTTACATTCTTAGAAACTGTTCTTCTCAAAAACCTTAAAAGGGGGGGCAATAAATAAGTGAGGCCACCAAAGCAGGGGCCCCCATTTTATGGGGTCCCCCCCATACATTGTTCACTAAGGGAAAAAGTGTTTATATCTCCACTGAAGACTCCTGAAATAAGTTGGACACAAGTAACAATAACCAAGAACAAACCTGAATTTTTTAAAAACTCTCTAAATCTATATCAATTAAATCAGAATTATAGGATTTTAAAAAAGGATTTCAAATTAGAACACTAAGACATCGTTAAACAGAATTGCTTGTTGGTGTAAGGCATTGGTACAAGGTCTCTTCTTGAATTGCCACACTCTGTGTTTACAAGGATGGTCGTGGGTTGTGGTGTCCATGACAACCAAATAAATCACAAAAATGGGTAAAAAAATCCATCCAGACAGTACACCATGAAATCACAAATGCAAAACAGATGTGGGGCCATCTTCACTGAAGATTGTGATCTGGAGGTTCATGGGAGTTTGTCCCTTTGATTTAGTAGTTTTAAATGCCATAAAGCTGTTTATACACCCTGTCAAAATATTTGCGCTGCATATGCTCACAGTCTCTGTGGTGTAAATGGATTTTCTTTTCCCTACTCACATGGCAGAATAAGTACCAAACAAAAATGCACACCTCCTGTTAAGTGCTGGCACGGGGCAGTTTTGTCTCTGCTAAAATATTTGTTAATGAATTGTCAGAGTGTTGCTTGTTTCTTTTACGCCTAGTCCAAAATCCATGTAATTCCAGCATTATATTTCTAATGATGTTGAGCAAATAAACAATTATAACACTTAGCATTTTTATAGCACTTTTGATTGTTCAAAACTTTACATATGCTTTATCTTACAACATAAGGTGTTATGAACCCCATATGGATAGCCCCTACTGCCTAGACAGTCCTTTTGTGAACAAAAAGGGAGGGCATAAGTATTTTAAATTAAAGAACAGCACAATCTTAACAGGCAGCCCAATCCTGAGCTGCCTGCTGCCCAATGGAGCAGCAGCACCAAAATGGTGACAGATGCATCCTCAGTGTGCAAGGCACCGCTGGCTGCTCCTCAGGGGAAGGGAGCAGGCCCTGCAATGCGGCTACTCAAGTTTGTGCTGGCTATTTAGCCAACACAGAATTAAGAGGTCCCATGTTGAGCCAGGAGGCCTGATGCGGGGTTCTGGATTTGGCAGAGCAGAGCTCAGTTAATGCCCTCTTCAGCTCCAGTTCTTCCACACACACACCCGGCCTCCCCCTGCTCCGGAATGCCTTTCCCCACCACGCTATATCTCTCTGCTGCCTGGAGCTCATCCTTTGCTCATAAGGGTGTGCCTTACGGGACATTTGTGACACTCAGTGTTGGCGGAAGACCAGCGCTGGGCCTTCAAGATTGGGCCCTAAATCCCCTCCCACTGATGCAGCCATGCCAAAGGAAGCCACACTGAATCCTTTAGGGGGGCAGTCCATTTTGCTGGTGCAGAATCCAAGAAAGTAAGGGAAGTGGAGAGGAACAGGAAGAAGATCCTGGTACATGCTGATACTGCTGGAATCCACCCCTCTTTCCCCCATTCTGCCTCCTGCTTGCCTCCTCTCTGCCCAGACACTTTCCTGTTCCACCCCTCACTCTCCCCATACATTGACTTAACTGCAGTTCTGCAAGTAGCCAGCTGTGGTAGTGGGCCAACACATAGCTGCAATTTGGGGCAGGAATTCTGGAATAACTACTGGCAGTATGTTATCTACGCTGTCGTATGACCATTTACCAGGCTGCACTCTCTGGCGGAGTTGCGTTTGTGACAGCCACAAGGCATACTATGTCAGTGGAACGTGTGTTCCACTGCCATAGCACATGGTTAGGATTGAACCCTAAGACTGCAATCTTAATGCAGCTTGCAGAGGATGCATCTCAGCCCAACACTCCTGTGCTTGTGATGGTGAGTGTTGCCTAATCAGGGTCCAATCCTATCCAACTTTCCAGTACTGATGCAGCCATGCCAACAGGGCATGCACTACATCCTGCAGTGGGGGAGCAGTCACACAGGTCTTCCCAAGGTAAGGGAACACTTGATCCATTACCTCGGGTCTGCATTGCAACTGCATCAGCACTGGAAAGTTGAATAGGATTGGGCCCTTAGCTATTTTCAGGGCCTCCTAAGAGTGAATTGCCATCAATTATATATTGTTCTTTTTGTGATGTGTGAACTTGACAGGATATCATATTTACCTTGATAAAATAACAGGGGCATAAGAAGGAGGGAGAGCCCAAAGGACTGTGCTTGTGTGATTCTTTCAAAAGTATTGCTAAAGTAGTGTGTCAGTTTCCATGGCAATGACAAGATTTTTTGTGTGTGTGAATAACAGAAAATTAGTGTTCTAGGAAGCTCCTCTACGTAATCGGCATCCAAGATAGTTCTGGCTTCAAACTTTGTTTTAATGATTATTATTATTAGTGAATACACATGTTTAATGTGTAAGTCTACAGCAAGCTTCTTTAGGAGTTATATTCCCTGCAGTCCATAATGAGAGCCAGAATTGGGTTTCAGCTATGTACTCAAGAAAATGCCATAATGAGTCAGAGAAGGAAATATAAATCATTGAAGGAAAGCATTCTGTTATTTTTTGTGGGATTTGCATGGAAATTATTATTGAGGCATAATGACTGATTTGATTTGTCGAAAGTCTGAGCGAACGTCATGGAAATGCATCCTTATTATTTATTGGCTCCTAATATACTGAAGTAAAAGAGTAGAACTCAAAAAAAGAACATCATAATGGCACCTAGATGCAACCTATTTATTTATTTTTTCACATTTTTATACTGCCCTTCCTCCAAAGAGCTCAGAGAGGTTTACAAAGCTGCTCCTCCCCTCCTTCTTGTCCTCACAACAACCCTGTGAGGTAGGTGAGGCTGAGAGAAAGTGGCTGGCCCAAAGTCACCCAGGAAGCTTTGTGGCTGAGGGGAGATTTGAACCTGGATCATCCAGGTCTAAGTCCACCTCCCAAACCACTACACCACCCTTTCTCTAATATCCCTGAATGATATTATGTATAGAACAACCTCAAATGCAAAGAGTCATATTCTAGTATTTCCCCGTGCTCTCTCTCACTTTCACATAGTCTTCATAGCAACTTTTGTTACATGGATGAGGCCAATGTTTGTATTGGCAACCTTCAGTCTCGAAAGACTATGGTATCGCGCTCTGAAAGGTGGTTCTGGCACAGCGTCTAGTGTGGCTGAAAAGGCCAATCCGGGAGTGACAATCCCTTCCACACCGGGAGCAAGTGCAGTCTGTCCCTGGTCTGTCTCCCTGGCTATGGGCCTTCCTTCTTTGCCTCTTAGCCTCAGACTGTTGGCCAAGTGTCTCTTCAAACTGGGAAAGGCCATGCTGCACAGCCTGCCTCCAAGCGGGCCGCTCAGAGGCCAGGGTTTCCCACTTGTTGAGGTCCATCCCTAAGGCCTTCAGATCCCTCTTGCAGATGTCCTTGTATCGCAGCTGTGGTCTACCTGTAGGGCGCTTTCCTTGCACGAATTCTCCATAGAGGAGATCCTTTGGGATCCGGCCATCATCCATTCTCACGACATGACCAAGCCAACGCAGGCGTCTCTGTTTCAGCAGTGAATACATGCTAGGGATTCCAGCACGTTCCAGGACTGTGTTGTTTGGAACTTTGTCCTGCCAGGTAATGCCGAGGATGCGTCGGAGGCAGCGCATGTGGAAAGCGCTCAGTTTCCTCTCCTGTTGTGAGCGAAGAGTCCATGACTCGCTGCAGTACAGAAGTGTACTCAGGACGCAAACTCTGTAGACCTGGATCTTGGTTTGTTCCGTCAGCTTCTTGTTGGACCAGACTCTCTTTGTGAGTCTGGAAAATGTGGTAGCTGCTTTACCGATGCGCTTGTTTAGCTCGGTATCGAGAGAATGAGTGTCGGAGATCGTTGAGCCAAGGTACACAAAGTCATGGACAACCTCCAGTTCATGCTCAGAAATTGTAATGCAGGGAGGTGAGTCCACATCCTGAACCATGACCTGTGTTTTCTTAAGGCTGATTGTCAGTCCAAAATCTTGGCAGGCCTTGCTAAAACGATCCATGAGCTGCTGGAGATCTTTGGCAGAGTGGGTAGTGACAGCTGCATCGTCGGCAAAGAGGAAGTCACGCAGACATTTCAGCTGGACTTTGGATTTTGCTCTCAGTCTGGAGAGGTTGAAGAGCTTTCCGTCTGATCTGGTCCGGAGATAGATGCCTTCTGTTGCAGTTCCTAAGGCCTGCTTCAGCAGGACAGCGAAGAAAATCCCAAACAAGGTTGGTGCAAGAACACAGCCCTGCTTCACTCCGCTTCGGATGTCAAAAGGGTCTGATGTGGAGCCATCGAAGACAACAGTGCCCTTCATGTCCTTGTGGAAAGATCTGATGATGCTGAGGAGCCTGGGTAGACATCCAATCTTGGGGAGAATCTTGAAGAGGCCGTCTCTGCTGACCAGGTCGAAAGCCTTTGTGAGATCTATGAAGGCTATAAAGAGTGGCTGTCGTTGTTCCCTGCATTTCTCCTGCAGTTGTCTAAGGGAGAATACCATATCAGTGGTGGACCTGTTGGCTTGGAATCCACACTGCGATTCTGGATAGACGCTCTCTGCAAGTACCTGGAGCCTCTTTAGTACAACTCGGGCAAACAGCTTTCCTACAACGCTAAGGAGAGAGATGCCGCGGTAGTTGTTGCAGTCACCCCTGTCACCTTTGTTCTAATGTTAGAGGCCCACAATAGTCATGAATAGTCATATACAGGCATGCCCCTTATCCATGGAAGTTCTGCAACATGAACCCCCCCCCCCTCATGGTTACATGAAACTGCAGATATGGGCAAACACCTCCCCCCACCCTCTGGATCTGTGGGGAGCTCCACTCCTCCCACCTCTGGAGTGTTATCTGAGCCCAGTAGCTAAAAAAACACAACTTCCGGTTACTCCATGAAACCTAGGACCCCTCTGGGGCTTGCCTGGGTCTCCTAATGCCTTATAAGGCATTAAAAACATCACTTTCGATTTCATGGCAAAACCAGAAGTTGCATTTTTTAAACTGCTGTACTCAGTCTGAGCCCTGCAGAGGTCAAGGATGCACATCCATGGCCTCTGCTGGGCTCAGAGTACCCTCTGGAGGTGAATGGAGCGAGGGTGCACGCAGGGGGGCACAGACCCAATCTGCGGCTAAGTGAATCCACAGATACAGGATCTGCAGATATGGGCCCCTCCCCTGTATTCAATAATTTAGGGCTGGTTGGGTGGTTGAATTTATTTTAGGCATATCAGAAGCCACATCCTGGTCAGCATCAAGATTTCACAAGTAGATCTTCAGTACCATTGGAAACTGCATGATTACATCAATCATGAATCTCACTTTCATTTGGCTCAGGTTCTAGGAGACATATCTAGAGAAGTGGTTCTCAAACTGGTGGGTCACAACCCACTAGCTCGTGTAAAGCTCCCCCAGTCCTTTTAAGGGGTGGGGGACAGGGCAAGGACAGCGATGCAATCTCCTAGATCGTAAAGGGTGTAGACACCCCCAGGGTGTAAAGGGGTTGCTTTTAATTACGACAGGCTGCTGCAAGTTGCAGGGAACCCTGCACAGCCGTCCACCGGGCTCCCCAAGTCTTAACACATTGAAAAGAAGAGCTCGCAAAGCACTTCCTGTTTGCTATAGCAACTAGGAAGTGCTTTGTGATCTCTTTTTTTCAACGTCCTAAGCCTTGGGGAGCCCTGCAGAGGGCTTTGTGGGACTCCCTGCATCTCCTGCAGCATTAGTAAGTAAAAGCACTCCCCTTTCACCCCTGTTAGCGATCCTGGAGATCGCATCGCTGCCCTCGCCCCCCCCCCCCCAAGATTCACCTCGGGAGTAATATACCTAAAAAATTTGAGAACTACTAATCTAGAGCAACTGTATCTTGACTGCTAAAGGTTAACCCCATGCGGTAAGAGAAAGCACCTTACAATATGGCTTCTTTATAATATGGCCCCATATGATGCAATGCAATAGTGGTATCTGTCTCTTTTCCTTACCAGTGGATAGCAGTTTGGAAACATCTGCTTTAAATTGGGAAAAAGTTCAGCCACCTTCCTCTAGTGGCACCTCCCTAATCAAATGAGCAAGTCCTCTATCTTGGCATGATTTGATCTTTTTAGTGCTGGTGCCAGATTGTTGGGATCCTGGGTCAAAGACCTGCACTGCAATGCCCCTATGGTGTGTTGGGAGTCCTGACCCAGCTTACTGAAGAAAGAAAGAGGTATTGGCACGGTTGGCAATGTCATTGCCATTATTAGCTCCTCCCCCTATCAAAATGAGGGCAGAAGAGAAGGAGCTGCTGCATCTGTTCTACTTCCATTGGCCAATGAAAAGTGGGGAGCGTGAAAGAAAAAAGAAGCTGCTGGGTCAGTCTCTTGATCAAGCAACTTGTATGCCAGACCTCCTTCTCGCTCCCCTTTGGCCAATAGGAGCATCCCCTTAGGTGCCCTGTAATGATGCAGGGGACTTTGGAAAACACTCCCACTGGCCAATGGTAGGAGTACTAACCAAGGCAGTAGAGGTACAAGTCTGTTGACTACTTGCATCAATCAATTGGCCAACCTGCTAACCTCTGATACTGCATTTGGATCTGCTGCATCATCTTTTGTTTGTTCCAGTATCTCAGCTTGTGCCTACAGGAATTTTGTTTATTGGCCAAATGCTAAGCTACTATTATGGTAATTTTCAGGGCCAAAATAAGAGAGGGTTTTTTTTTGCCAGGTGGTGGTGGGGAGATAGTGGCCCAATGTCTTTTTTGGATAATGGTGACTTCTGTTTTATCTCAGTCAGCTGTTGCCACAAAAATAGCATTTAATATGACACCAGTACTTTGGTTCAAACACTGGAAGTCCTTGATATGGATAGAGGCACCTGTAAAGATGTTATCTCCCTGGTAGAATCTACTAGGTGCATTGTCATCTTCTCTTTTTCTTTGCCTTCAACCAAAGGCAATTTCCACTGAAGTGAAAAAAACCTAGCTCCCCCCTCCCCCCACCGCCACCTGCAGCTATATTTCACCTGATCATGTCAGAGTAATGTACATGAAAGGAAGTTCTCAAAAACAATGGCTTGGAAAGATTTTTTTTTTTTTATAAAGGAAACACTGTTTGCTAATAGGAGCTCTCAAGTAGGAATGTACGGCTTACTGCATCTTAAGTAGTGTATAAATATTCCCTGAGTCGATTCCATGGAATTAAATTGTCCAAGCCAAAGAATTCAACACTCTTACTGCCGACAACTTTGCTCATAGTTGCATGAAACAAATGATGTTATATAGTTTGAGCCTTTTGAAAGAAGAATGAGTTTTGTATATGAACAAAGGCTTAGGAAGGTGGAGAAAGGGTCAGTTGGAACTTATGTAATGGTGAGCCTCAGATTGCTGTATATACAGCAATCTACACTGCTGGTAGGAGGATGCTGAACCCAAACAAGGAGCTCATATGGCTGAGGACAGGTCTTGCATGAAAGGGCCAAGCCAGGCAGGTACAAAAGCAACATTTTGAGCCTACCAGGTTCTATGATCACTCTCAAAACTTTGACATATATTTATCTGGCAGACAGGACTTTCTTGGTGATGGGGCCTCAACAGCTCTCTGTCTTACCAGGAATATTCAACAGGCCCACTTTCCTCTCTGGTTTTAAGCAAAAGAAAAGACTAAGACTTTTTTTTTTCTTTTGCTAAGCTTTTAACTGTTGGTTTTATCTAGAATATTAAGGCTGCCACTTAATTTTTACTGCTGTGGTGATGTTGTTTGGGGTATTTTACTGTATTAATGTTATTGTTGGTACCTAGGAAGACTTGGTCTTGAAGGCATGGTTGAAATATTTTAAGTCAATAAATAAGTTTTTCTGCATGCAACCAGGTATTCCTTTTCAATTTAACATGAGACTGTCTCTTCACACCCTAGCATGAGTTAGCCCTGACAAAATCTAACATTAACATAATGTTTTATAAAGAAGAAAAACTGTTATATAAGTGTGTGTGTATTGCCAAATTCCAAGCTTTGCCTAGAGAACCTTTGCCCACTTTAAGCAAATTAGCTCCCCTTTGTTCCCCAACAAAGGCCTTAGTTCTGCACTGCTGGACCCCACCAACAGGGTAGCTTGCCTGTTCAAGCTGCAGAGATCCTCCTTCCCCCCTCTCCTGCCAGCAGCTTCTCCAGCCACCACAGCAACACCTTTGGTCCTCAGCAGGTCTTGGGCATGGCAGCCACACACCAGTTTCCAGGGTCTCCAGCAGTCTCTGTTCCAGCAACACTCAGAAGTCCATTCGCCTATCTGTCCATTAGTCAGTTAGTCCATTGACCAGTCAGCAGGTCCAGTAGTCCATCAGCCAGTCCAATAATTCCTCAGTCCATTAATCCATCAGTTTAGTCCTCTCCTCCAGGCTTTCCTCCTCTACTACCCACACCCTTTTCCTTCCTGCAGGTGCTGCTTTTAACCCTGAGGGCCTTCCCTCCAAGTGGCTGCAACTGTGCAGCCCACTCACTGCAATCTAAGAGCCTGGTGTTAATCCCATGCTTGCATGCCAGAGCAAGGGGCCACAGTTGACACCACTCTATCTCCTCAAGGGATCTTGTGCATTTCCATTACATGTGTGTTGAAAATACCACCTGGCTGATAATGTTAATGTTTGGCACACAGGAACAAAACATGATTGAAGGCCCAATCCTATCCAACTTTCTAGCACCAGTGCAAACGCAATGCAGCCCTGAATTAAGAGAACAAATGTTCCCATACTTCGAGGAGGCCTCTGTGAACTGCCTCCCCACCCCAGGATGCATTGCAGCTCCATTGACACAGCTGCACTGGCACTGGAAAATTGGATAGGATTGGGCCCTAAGTGTTTTCTAAAACAGTGTATATGGGTTCCTTTTCTGAATGAGAATATATAGGTCTCAGTTCAGTGTGATAATTTAAGGATGCTGCTGAGATGTTTAAATGTCAGTATTCATAATGTAAAAGCCCAAACCACTGGAGGTATGGAAGCCCTCCTAGCACCACTGTGCCATAAATTAATGAAATGCTGCACATCTCCTGTTCATTTTTAAAGGGAACTAGCCCCTTCTGCTATTTGTCCTATTGATATTTGCTGTCAAGAACCTTGGCTTTCATGCTGATACAAGCAGTTCATTCCAAAAGCAGGGTTTCATCAAGGAAACTAATGAACAGCCCTCAAGCATAGAAGGATACCATTTATGTTGACTTGTTACTCAAGCTGGCATTGCTAAATGCACCCCATGCTCTGCTAAGCTGCTGTACTTCAGTCGTTTCCACTCAGTGAGAAAACAAATAAACTTGTGAAAGAGGGGTAGAAAGAAGCACCAGGAAGCTGACAGTTAGACGCAGTGAATGCTGAAGCAATTTGCTTTCAAAACTATGAACACAGTATTCTCTAAAATTTGCTGGTAGAGCTTCAGTAATGAGAAGTTAAGCATTTCCACATGTAAGAACATTTTCCTTTGAAATGGATTTTTTTCTTATAAGAAAGGAGCGAAGGAAGAAGCTTTTATGGTTTTAAGGTAAAAGTACTTGCTGAAGAACTTGCTTACTTCTTTTGAATCACACTTGGAAGGTAATCATTATATATCTGGACTTTCAGAAGGCGTTTGACACGGTCCCTCACCAAAGGCTACTGAAAAAACTCCACAGTCAGGGAATTAGAGGACAGGTCCTCTCGTGGATTGAGAACTGGTTGGAGGCCAGGAAGCAGAGAGTGGGTGTCAATGGGCAATTTTCACAATGGAGAGAGGTGAAAAGCGGTGTGCCCCAAGGATCTGTCCTGGGACCAGTGCTTTTCAACCTCTTCATAAATGACCTGGAGACAGGGTTGAGCAGTGAAGTGGCTAAGTTTGCAGACGACACCAAACTTTTCCGAGTGGTAAAGACCAGAAGTGATTGTGAGGAGCTCCAGAAGGATCTCTCCAGACTGGCAGAATGGGCAGCAAAATGGCAGATGCGCTTCAATGTCAGTAAGTGTAAAGTCATGCACATTGGGGCAAAAAATCAAAACTTTAGATATAGGCTGATGGGTTCTGAGCTGTCTGTGACAGATCAGGAGAGAGATCTTGGGGTGGTGGTGGACAGGTCGATGAAAGTGTCGACCCAATGTGCGGTGGCAGTGAAGAAGGCCAATTCTATGCTTGGGATAATTAGGAAGGGTATTGAGAACAAAACGGCTAGTATTATAATGCCGTTGTACAAATCGATGGTAAGGCCACACCTGGAGTATTGTGTCCAGTTCTGGTCGCCGAATCTCAAAAAAGACATAGTGGAAATGGAAAAGGTGCAAAAGAGAGCGACTAAGATGATTACGGGGCTGGGGCACCTTCCTTATGAGGAAAGGCTACGTCGTTTGGGCCTCTTCAGCCTAGAAAAGAGACGCCTGAGGGGGGACATGATTGAGACATACAAAATTATGCAGGGGATGGACAGAGTGGATAGGGAGATGCTCTTTACACTCTCACATAATACCAGAACCAGGGGACATCCACTCAAATTGAGTGTTGGGCGGGTTAGGACAGACAAAAGAAAATATTTCTTTACTCAGCGCGTGGTCGGTCTGTGGAACTCCTTGCCACAGGATGTGGTGCTGGCGTCTAGCCTAGACGCCTTTAAAAGGGGATTGGACGAGTTTCTGGAGGAAAAATCCATTATGGGGTACAAGCCATGATGTGTATGCGCAACCTCCTGATTTTAGGAATGGGTTAAGTCAGAATGCCAGATGTAGGGGAGAGCACCAGGATGAGGTCTCTTGTTATCTGGTGTGCTCCCTGGGGCATTTGGTGGGCCGCTGTGAGATACAGGAAGCTGGACTAGATGGGCCTATGGCCTGATCCAGTGGGGCTGTTCTTATGTTCTTAATCACAATTTGAATTTGAGATTTAAATAAGTACACTATTCTTTCCCCCCAGCTGGTGCAGCTGCACCCAAAAAAGGAGTGCACTGTGGGGGGGGGGGAGATTGTTTTGCTCATAGTCTCACCTGGGGGGGAGAGAGAGATGTAGTGTGTATTTAATAACAATAATATTGGATTGCTAATTCATATAAACCTGGAAAGCCAACAAGTCCCTGTCAATTGATGAGAGCTTTCAGGAAGCACATTTGTTCTTCATGTCATGGTCCTCCAATGATGCCAATAGAACTTATGAGTGGATTGGTTAGCTCTATTAAGTAGAATCTCGGGAGAACAAAAAAGCACTTCAGAACACAGAAGCTGGCCATGCTGATGTATACAGCATCTCTATTTACCAGAAATTTAAAAAGAGGGCAAAGGTACTGAAAAGAACTCTGGCCAGGTTTTTCTCCAGAAACAGAAACTCTTTTTTAAAACTTACTGATTGTATTCCTGAATTTTAGACCAGAATTGATTATTCTCTGAATAATACTATTCCCTGTTAATAGGATTGTCAGCACTATTAAACATAAATATTTGTCTTGTCAAGTCACAACCATAACCCACGCATAATTTTTTCCCCTGAGAGATAAATGTCAAAGAGCTTGCTGTTGAAGAATTGCAGAGGACATCTGGTGATCAATGACTTTACTGTTCCCCTATCAACTGTTGAAATGCAAGATACAGAAAACAGCATATTGGAATTTTGCATTGCTCACACTGATTTCCTCAGAAGACAAAAAGAAATCTGGCTATAAAATATACCTGACAGTTATTAGTGCTGCATTCTCTATCAGCAGGCTTTTTCTCAGGATTGTAACGTCCAGATGTCAAAAGAAAATTGTGGATCAAATCAGAGTCTTTTGTACATTCTTGATGGGCAACATACTGCTGTAGAATCTTCAGACCACCACCCTAATGACCACAATGACAGTCAATCAATCAATCAATGTAAGAAGTCAATGACAGTCAATCAATATAAGAAGGTGATACGGGAGGCCAAGCGAGACTATGAGGAACGCATGGCCAGCAACATTAAGGGGAATAATAAAAGTTTCTTCAAATATGTTAGAAGCAGGAAACTCGCCAGAGAAGCGGTTGGCCCTCTGGATGGTGAGGGAGGGAAAGGGGAGATAAAAGGAGACTTAGAGATGGCAGAGAAATTAAATGAGTTCTTTGCATCTGTCTTCACGGCAGAAGACCTTGGGCAGATACCGCTGCCCGAACGGCCCCACCTGACCGAGGAGTTAAGTCAGATAGAGGTTAAAAGAGAAGATGTTTCAGACCTCACTGATAAATTAAAGATCAATAAGTCACTGGGCCCTGATGGCATCCACCCAAGAGTTATTAAGGAATTGAAGAATGAAGTTGCAGACCTCTTGACTAAGGTATGCAACTTGTCCCTCAAAACGGCCACGGTGCCAGAAGATTGGAGGATAGCAAATGTCACGCCTATTTTTAAAAAGGGAAAGAGAGGGGACCCGGAAAACTATAGGCCGGTCAGCCTAACATCCATACCGGGTAAGATGGTGGAATGCCTCATCAAAGATAGGATCTCAAAACACATAGACGAACAGGCCTTGCTGAGGGAGAGTCAGCATGGCTTCTGTAAGGGTAAGTCTTGCCTCACGAACCTTATAGAATTCTTTGAAAAGGTCAACAGGCATGCGGATGCAGGAGAACCCGTGGACATTATATATCTGGACTTTCAGAAGGCGTTTGACACGGTCCCTCACCAAAGGCTACTGAAAAAACTCCACAGTCAGGGAATTAGAGGACAGGTCCTCTCGTGGATTGAGAACTGGTTGGAGGCCAGGAAGCAGAGAGTGGGTGTCAATGGGCAATTTTCACAATGGAGAGAGGTGAAAAGCGGTGTGCCCCAAGGATCTGTCCTGGGACCGGTGCTTTTCAACCTCTTCATAAATGACCTGGAGACAGGGTTGAGCAGTGAAGTGGCTAAGTTTGCAGATGACACCAAACTTTTCCGAGTGGTGAAGACCAGAAGTGATTGTGAGGAGCTCCAGAAGGATCTCTCCAGACTGGCAGAATGGGCAGCAAAATGGCAGATGTGCTTCAATGTCAGTAAGTGTAAAGTCATGCACATTGGGCAAAAAATCAAAACTTCACATATAGGCTGATGGGTTCTGAGCTGTCTGTGACAGATCAGGAGAGAGATCTTGGGGTGGTGGTGGACAGGTCGATAAAAGTGTTGACCCAATGTGCGGCGGCAGTGAAGAAGGCCAATTCTATGCTTGGGATCATTAGGAAGGGTATTGAGAACAAAACGGCTAGTATTATAATGCCGTTGTACAAATCTATGGTAAGGCCACACCTGGAGTATTGTGTCCAGTTCTGGTCGCCGCATCTCAAAAAAGACATAGTGGAAATGGAAAAGGTGCAAAAGAGAGCGACTAAGATGATTACGAGGCTGGGGCACCTTCCTTATGAGGAAAGGCTACGGCGTTTGGGCCTCTTCAGCCTAGAAAAGAGACGCCTGAGGGGGGACATGATTGAGACATACAAAATTATGCAGGGGATGGACAGAGTGGATAGGGAGATGCTCTTTACACTCTCACATAACACCAGAACCAGGGGACATCCACTAAAATTGAGTGTTGGGCGGGTTAGGACACAAAAGAAAATATTTCTTTACTCAGCGTGTGGTCGGTCTATTGAACTCCTTGCCACAGGATGTGGTGATGGCGTCTAGCCTAGACGCCTTTAAAAGGGGATTGGACAAGTTTCTGGAGGAAAAATCCATTATGGGGTACAAGCCATGATGTGTATGCGCAACCTCCTGATTTTAGAAATGGGTTATGTCAGAATGCCAGATGCAAGGGAGGGCACCAGGATGAGGTCTCTTGTTATTTGGTGTGCTCCCTGGGGCATTTGGTGGGCCGCTGTGAGATACAGGAAGCTGGACTAGATGGGCCTATGGCCTGATCCAGTGGGGCTGTTCTTATGTTCTTAATCAGTCAATCAATGCCTACAATATAATGTTGGAAGTTCAGATTTTTCTAGCTTTAGGAAGATTTGGCACATAATTTAAAACTGTACATGGATAAAGACCTAGGAGTGGAATGGATGAGCAAACAATTTCCAGTCCCCAAAAGCATCTCCTCCAATATCCATTCAGAGCAAACAAGCAATGAAAGATATGAACGGGACAGGGCATGGGGCATATAACTGCAAAGCACCCTATCCAAAGAACAGGAGACTTTGTGAAGATAAGCCAAATGCATCTCCTATGATCCTGTGAGCTGCTTTTGTGTTTATGTCAAGGCAAGGGGGATTTTTTTTTTTAAAGTACTGAGCTCAAATCCTTGTGGTGTCTTTATGAAGATACAATTTCATGCCTAGGTCTATTAGGGCCAAGCCACAGGATGCAAGAGATCTGCATTTGGATCTCTCAGTGTCTTATTTAAAGCTTAAAAGCAGTTGCGTGCAGTGCCTGAATTGGCATGGAGCCACATTGGGGGGTTATAAATGGGTTAACTTTCCCCCAGTGCCATTCATTCCATCTAAACATCTCTGAAGCTACTATTAGCCAGGGGGGGGGGATGGGACACACACATCCAAATCAGGTTGCAGCTGCAAAGCCTAGGGCAAGAGGCATTAGACATGATATTTTCCCAGGCAAAATTGCCCCCAGTCCTACTATTTGGTAGGGGTAGACCGAGGAAATGGCATGGGGAAAAAGATTAACTTCTCCCCCTTAAGAGACTCCTTCAGTCCTTTTCCTCCCTTCTGCCACCTTGGCTAAAAAATGAGAGCTCTGATAAATCAGATCATTCTGATCTTCAGCCACTTGGTCAATTTGCCTCATTTACTATTTTTGTCTGATTATGCCAGAGGTCAGTCCCAGGGAGCAGAAGTCATGGAAGACACTAGAAAATCAGAGTAGTGTAGTGGATCACATGTCAACCTGGAATTGGGAAGGCCCAGATTGAAATCTTGCTCAGCTATGAAGTTCCTTGATTGACCTCTGACCAGTCTTTTGCTCTCTGCCTAACATACCTCACACAGTGGGGTAGCTAATCATTGCATAGCCCGGTGCAAAGCTCAAAAGGATGCCCTGGAAGTGATGTCACAAGCGGAAGTGATGTCATGGCCAGGCTTTTTAAAAAGTGAAAATCAGAGGAAAACCTGCCTCCTCCTCCCAGAAGCTCCCCACCCACTAGCTCTGCTGCTTCCCCCCAGCCAGTGGCATAGCTAAGGCATCTATCTGCTACCTGGGGTCAAGAAGATTTTGTAGCCCCTCACAACAAAATCAAAGTTAATTAAGTAAATAAAAGTGTGCCTGTTATTGGTTAGAGACACTGTGCTGTGGTGAAGAGGGACAGTTATTCTTCCCCTGCTAAATATAAGAATAGCACCACTTGAAAAAATACCTCTTTACTCATTTGGCAGGGGAAACTGTGTTATAATACATAGAAATGAGAGCTGACTCATATTGGTTCCATGTTGTGTCATAATAACATTCATTGGCTCTCAGAAAAATCAGTTTCATAGGTCGGTTTTAAGTTAGGAAAATCCACTTTTTGTTCCATAAGGCAATTGTGTTTTCATTCTCTGGTTAATTGGCCATAACTTTTGATAGAATACAGATATTCCAATGAGGTTTGTTTAATTAAATTCTGCATTAAATTACATTTCCAACGATATATAACATGATGATATTATTCGTACATACCAATTTTTTCACAATTTTGGTCACAAGTGGTCAGCTTGTTGCCCCCCTAAAGCTTGTTGCCTGGTGCGACTGCTACCCCCTACACCCCCTTAGCTATGCCACTGACCTCAAAGGGTTTTTGTGAGTGGGGAGAACTCTGGGTGTTGCTTTTGAAGGAAGGACAGGGGAAAAGTGAATGTGGGTACAATCCAAACTGTGCCCTGGGCCGACGCAAGTCTCTTGCACTGGCCCTGGAGGCTTACAAATGTGCTGTAAGGTACGTTTGCACCTCCTTAAGAGGAAGTTGCGTTGGCGCATCCAGACGCACTGACACACGGAGGCTCAATCCAGCAACCCCTGTTCCCAGGGAGAACGGAGCAGCTTCAAGTTGCTCCGCTCTTCTCGGACTTGTGCCACCTCCAGAGGTGGTGCAAGTCCGAGGAGACCCATAGGGGCCAGCAGCCCTTACTCAGAGGTAAGGGGAAATGTTTCCCCTTGCCTCTGGCTGAGCTGTTTCTTGCCACTATCCTGCGCTGGTTACAGCACAAGCCTCCTGGCTTACCTGTTCCAGTGCAGGATAGGATTGTGCCCTGTGTCAATAAGTCCTTTCTGATTTATCTGATGTGGCTGCATGCTTGCAGTGAAAATCGATCCAGCTAAGCCCATGTGAACATTACTACTACCATGAAACAGAAGTGAAGCAAGACAATATAATTGTCCGAATCATATTTGGTATGGTTCAGACTTGGGTTAAATCCTTGATGATGTACACAAATCAAAGCCTGAAGTAAATTAATAAATTGCCTTAGGATAACTAATCGCGTCAAGGATCTATAGCAGAACTAACATGTTTAAGAAGAGGTAAGCTCTTTAATGCTTGAAATTAACTTGACAGTGGCCAGGCTACCTGATGACTGCTCCATTTTGTAGCTAAAAAAAAAAAAAGGCTGAAATAAATTGTGCCTTGAACTCAGGAAGTCCCTTTCTTTGGAGTATGCATGTTCTGGATTTAGTTTGCAAACTCTTCAAAGACAGCACTGGAGCAGTTGCAGACCTACCATTAGGTTCGATGGGGCAAAAGCCCCAGACATGAGCCACTAGGACCCCGCAGAAGCCTCTCTGAGGCTTCCAACATGGTGGAAACTGTGCTTCCCAGAAGCACAGTTTATAGCGTTGGGGAACCTCAGAGAGGTGATCCTGGGTCATGCAAGGCTCAGGTGAGTAGGGGGGTGGATTTTTGCTCAAGGGGTGGGCGATAGCCCGTGGGGGGCACCATTGTGGACCTTTGCCCTGGGTGTGAGGCTGGGGAGGTCCGCTGCTGGTGACCAAAATGATTATAGTGGTATGGGGTGCCATCTCTACTATGACTGGTAACATTAACAAGATAATAGCTGAACAACTGCAAAGAGCTGGCTAGATCTTGGCTAGATCCCGAAGGCTATAACCAGCCCAGCATAGGCTGTGATGAAGTAGTAAATAATAACAATTATAATTATACTATATTATATTATCCCAGGATCTTAACTAGGCCTCAAATTGCAGACTATAACCAGCCCAGCATGGGCTGTTATGAAATATAACAACAACAAATTCAGTACTGTAGTTGCCTTTGTCTGTTATATGGGCAGTTTAGGTTGAGTTACTTTTTTGCTTGTGCTTGATGGGTCTGGTGTGGTCTCAGCCCTGTGCTTTGCAACTGCATTGTATTGAACATAATGGAACAAAGGAAGGCTAAGAGTTCAGCCTGAGAAGCACACTGTTGAGAGGCTCTAGGATTTATTTAGCTGTCCCTTTTGAGTGGTTGTGTTGCATCTGCCAAGTGGTGGCCTGAAGGCTAAACTTAAATGAACTGTGACTAAGACCTACTGACATTGCCCATTTCCTTCTGTGTATAAATTCATAGATCTTTCCCCTAAGTTTGGAGCCAAGGATCTTTTTGGTATGAGCACTTGAGATTTAGTCCTGGAATCTATCTTTTTAGGGGTCCTAAATAGGGGCCCTGTCACTGTGCCTCAATAAAACAATAATCATACCTTTGGTAGGTTGGTTTGTGTACATGGATGCACATGCATTATACACTATGGAACTTGATCGCTTTTGTTGTCTTTGTTGTCATTTCTCACCTGAAAAATTGTAGGTGCTTTTGGGGATCCACTGTTGGTTTGCCTTTTAGAAATACTGTTAGAAGTTTGGCAGTCTGGTGAATCGGGCAGTCCCAGGTGGTGAGGAACTGAACCCATTTCTGCCCAGCCCACAGGTGAACACATTTGATCCCTGTTGTGTATATGCAACATTGGGCAAAAATGGCTGGCAGAGAAAAAGCAAGTAGTAATTTTGACTTTGAACACAAAGTCATAGAAATCAGGGTGTGTTCTTTTTAGCTGGAATTGACTACAATTCTTGGCGTCCTTTGAGTGTAGTTGTTCTCTTTGAGAACCAAGAGGTCATGCTATCTACTATATGAGTCTGCTGCCAATATGCTCGGCTGATATCATTGTGAACAGCAGATATTACAAAGACACATGCATTTCCAGTACTCTCATCCAAATGAAACAAATCCCTTCTATAGTGTTTTAGGGAAATGAGGACTGTTTAAGATTTGTTAATACTTATAGTGATTTTAGGATTTTATGCAAATTCTCTATTTTATTATCTGTAAGACATCCCGAGCAAATTATTATGACTCTTCAGATCTGTTTTCTACTTTTCCCAAAACCAGTACTCCTCTGTGAACTTTTCCTGAAACCAGTTCTCCTCTGTTTGAATGTGCAATGCAGCCAATCTGTCTTGACACATTGGTTGACCTCCACAAAGGACGGCAGAACATAATCCAACTAGGTTTATGTTAAGCATCCAAGTCTCTTTCACAGCTAGAAAAGAATAAAAAGGATCAGCTGCTAATTCAGCTGGGACTCACAGATAAACATAAGACACCAAAGTCTGTTTTATAAGATCTGAACCTAACCTTTTTGTTTTTTTGTACAAGAAATGTGCCCTTGTTACTCATTTGTTGCCGACACACTAAATATATTTTCTTAAAGTGGTGCCTTCTGTGGCGAGAGACTACATTTTGCCAATACCCAAACTGCAACATTTTATCCATTAGGGAAATTCTATTTCTCTCTGCCCATGTCAAGTTAGCATGTCAGCTCTGAACGTGCATGTCAAACAGAATTACATGACTATCACAGACACCTTGTGGATAGGGCCTGCGATACCATTAGTGATGAACAATACAACTCCTCTCTGTGCCCACACTGTTTTATGAGCTTTCAAATATTTAACATTAGACACAGTGGCATTAAAGAGTGGAAGGTCTTTAAACTGAAAACAGAACCAAACACAAGCAAGGCTTTACTTAACTCTCCACAGCATCTTGCTATACATAGTGTGGAACTTCTAGACTGGTGTCCTTCAAAATTAATTTTTTTGCCCATGACCCAGATCAATAATATCACATACTCTCATGACCCTATTCCTGTGCTTAGTCCAAAAATGCCTGAACGTGTAATATAAAGCAAGGCAACAGGACAGTTAATTTAATAAAATTAATGATAACAAAATCAGTTTAAAATTCATTGTTTGCTGGGGTTACTGGGCCTATAATGGGGTTACTCATTATTTTGGTCAAGTCTGGTCCACACCATTATAGAGTACATACCCCTTTGGATCCAATGAAAAGCATCTTGCAACCCAGTACTGGGTCGCAACCTATCCTTTGAAGAACACAGTTCTAGGTTTCTTCTGCCCTTTAAAGGCTGTGCTACCCACTCCAGAGTGCATTTCTTTCCCAGTTTAACAAAATGGCAAACAGCTGCCGCTGCCGCCACCAAGCAGCTTTCCCTGCTGCAACAAGGTGGGTGAATTAGTGCTATTGGCTGAAATTAATTTCTCCCTTCTTAGAACTCTAGAGAGGCTGTATGTTTTCCATATTAGGAATGCATTTCTTTGTTTGCATAGATCAGGGGTGTCCAAAGTTTTTGGCAGGTGGGCCACATCGTCTCTCTGACACTGAGTCGGGGGCCAGGGAAAAAAAGATTTAATTTACATTTAAAATTTGAATAAATTTACATACATTTACATAAATGAATATATTAAAGATGAACTTATATGAATGAATGAAGGTCTTGCAATAGCTCGAGGCCTATAAAAGGCCTTGCACAAAGCAAAGTTGGCCTTTCCTTTGCTGCCGCTACTGCCTCACAGACGTGAAAGAGCAAGCAGTGGAAGGAGCTGTCATCCCACAGCTCATGTGAGAGGTCAAACAGTCACCCTCATGCTGAGAGCAGTTGCGTCAGGCCAGTGTGGGCTCCAACGAATCTCTGGAGGGCCAGAGGCTCATTGGAGACTGGAGGTTCCCTGAGGGCCACATTGAGAGTCCTTGAGGGCCTCCAGTGGCCCCAGGGCCAGGGTTTGGGCACCCCTGACATAGATGAATGCCTGTAAGTGTATTTCAATTGCTTTTGCATGTCATGGACATGTCCCTATCTGTCTGTGATGCAATCATATGGATAGCCATTCTACAGGACTCTCCTTTGACTCATTAGATGGTAAGCTGACCTCCCAAAACTTCATGTGGGTTGGTTTTGGGAGTGTTGGAGAAGCTATATAATAATGAATACTTTCTGTGAGACATTCCTTTGGCTACGAAGGAGTTCCTTTGGACTTAAGCATTTGGTTGAGCTAAGAGGTACATTCCAGTGCCAGTAACTGGGCTTCCAGTTCGAGGCCCTTTCTATATAGCAGCCTTGCTGATAAAGATCAGCCTTGCAAGCAAGAAGAACCTTTGCAGCAAGCTTCATGCTGATTCTTCATCTGGTTCCTGCGTTTGTTTTGTTCTATGACTCTTGACCAATCTTATAACTTGTATCCAGAATCCAGTTATGTATCCAGACTTGGGCTAGGAACCTGATTTTGGTTCCTGATCCCTTTCCCCTTCCTGGTTTGCATTTAGCTAGCTTCAGATCTCTAACTGTCATTCCTGCAGAAGAAAGATTCAAATATTTCATACATCTGAGGTGAATCTCTTAGGTCCAAATGTGACTTTCATTATGTCATTGACTCTGGCTTGGTTCTCCCCCCCCCCCCCAATAAGCAGCATGAATGGAGTTCTGTGATCCAGACTAAGACTGGATCAGGTTCTGCCATGTGCTGTTTACTGTGGGGAAAAAACTCCCATTGAAGCCCCCTCCCCCCGACAGCAGGGACGGGCAATTTAACTTGGAAGACTTGAACTCGAGTCATCAAACACACATTTTTGTTGACTCATATGGACTTGATTTACACTTGTTTTGAAACCAGAAGTGACTCGGGAACAAGTGGAGACAGCGAGTGAAGAATCTCATGTGTGATTTGGAAGCTGCATTTAAACCAGCATGAGCAAGAGAAACCCTACTCTCTGAGGAGGGTAGATTGACTCCAGGTAGGGGGGCAAGGGGGTTGGAGGGGAGGAGGGAGGCTTAAATTTTGCTTTGTTTGCCCTTCTACTGCTTCTGTTCCCTCGCTTGTGCTGCCTGCCCCCTCCCACCTTGCAAGCTGGGACACCTTTTCCTTCCTCCCCCCCCCCCGCCCCTGTAGGTCTGTCCAGGTGGAATTGGGAGTCATGATGCGAACAGGGGCTTGTCAGGAACTGATCAGATTAGCACTTTCTGCACTGCTGCCCTCACTGGAAGAACAGCAGAGCTTTTGTTTACAGATGGGTTGGGATCATCAGGGGAGTGTTAAAAGGAAAACTCTGACACACACACATGCATACAACTCACACACCAGCAGCTTTGTTTTTACTTCAGAACTGCATCTGTTGAAAAAACTCTGATTCGAGTAAAACGGAATCCCAGAAAAGCTCTGGACAAGTCCCCACGGCTGCTCATTAAGACTTGTGCACGAGTCTCTGAGAATTGTTGCAGCTAGTTTTTTTTTGTTTTTTGTTTGTTAAAAATATTATTCATTCCGGCCACAGTCTATTCTGGTGATCAACATAATGTGCAGACTTTGTTGGTGCAGTATGTTTCTACAGGGTCTTGACTGTCAGGAAGTGGTAAGGCAACTGTTACTTGGATTCTGTTTGTTTTTTTTTTTTAATCTACTGCCTAAATCCCATGCTTCAACGACTCTCTATATAATTTGAAGCAGCCAGTTCTTTGTGATAGATCCATACATAACAACCACAATTAAACATGTGGTTTCAATAGGCTTAAGTGTGCCTGTTGGATTGTGGAATTTTACTACAGCCATCCTACATGACACTATTTTGACAGCAAGGCTGATAGTTAGGTCTGTATTTGGATTTTTATCCCGCCTTTCCCTGAAGTGTTGGGGCAAGTTTCAACTTTTTAAAATCAAAAAAGATACTGTCCCACCCTCCCTCCCGAAAAGCTCTAGGGGAATAATGTGTGACATTTATTTATGTACCAATTCCATAAACTCCAGGCAAATTAATGAATTCTAAGTGTGCTTCTCCTTTGGTGCATTTTATTGTGTGCTCTACCCCTCCTTAAACTCTAACATGAATTTTCAGAAACAATTCCCAACCAAGTGACCTTTCTTTTGTTCTTGCTCCTTTCCTCATCCATGGTAGCCCTGGGCTGACTTTTAGCCAACTGGACCAATTGCTCCCAATTGCACCCTGTGCCTGAGCCCCCGTGCTAGGGTAATCTACTCTAGTCTTGTCAAATATACACAATAACACATTGCAATGCACATTTTGCATTTTTTTCTAAACAAAATATAAAATCAATATTTCTATTAATCAATTCACAGTCACTAAAACAAGTAGTTTTGTAACTATTTATTTTTCAAAGGCAATCTACACATTTTGTTTGTTTACTTGTAGGCTTACACACATGCCATTTGATATTAAAATATGATTTCATCCATTTGGTCCATGAACTTTTAAGTGCACATTTTGATTGCTTTCCATTCTACCACAGAGATATAAAGTCTATAATAAATTTTATTTATATCCCTAAGATTCTTCAGACATTAGCTGTGAACCTGGAGCCCTGCAAAAAATGTTTCCAGTTGGGCGTTGCAGGCCAAGGGGCCTTGGATAGCCCCTTTCTCCCAATGCAAAAACTCAATTCAGCTTCCCGCTCTCCCAATCTGTCTCTCCCAACCTATCTTCCCTTACCACTTTTATCTCCCACCCCATTTTCAAGAAGTTCCTTCCTTCACCAAGTTCACATACTTCCTCAAGACATTCTGTCCTGGAATGCGCCACCTTCTTCCTATCTTTCCCCCTTATTCCCTCCAAGAACGAAGCTGCCTTTCCACTACTTCCTCTCTTTCAGCAATTTCCAATTTTGCCCCAAATAGGGGGCAAACTTGGGGGTCCATTTCTCCATAATTTGGAGATGAAAAGGTGGCAGCCACAACCTGCTTGGTTCCTGCCCCTTCAGACTCAGTTCATGGGACCAATATCCCAGTTGCCAAGTGCTAAGTTGCCTTTCAGACCTGGGACACCTTCATGTAGGCCGTTGCCACGGTATGGATTAATAATTAACAGTCAGCCTCTAATAAAGAGTTAATGAGCCCTGGTGTGTGGAAAATGGAACAGTGAATTCATGACAACTATTTCCAGTCTGGCGGTTGTAAAAGGAGGAAAAAGGGTTTATGGCACATTTCTTATAAATAATGCTGTTTGTAAATAATGCTGTTCGACAAAACACTGTGAATCCTTCTTCCTGTTGCACTGGCCTGTGCCTGCCGAACAACAGGACTGTTTTTAAAGTCTGTATGAAATATATCCAGTGAGAGTACAGAAACAGTGAGAATCCATGAAAAACAGGAAGACAACATAATTATGAAAGAATTGGGTACTATCTTTTTTTCTTTTCTTTTTTAACTATAGTAGTTACAGTAGGTGCTATACGAAAATGCAGTGGTTTTCAAAACTAGGGCAACCCAGCCTGAGAGCCCTGTGCTGTTTTCCTTTAAGGGGTGGGGAGGAGTGGAAGGTAGAGATGTGATGCCCAGCATCACGCCTCTGGTTGG
Source organism: Tiliqua scincoides (assembly GCF_035046505.1). Lineage (NCBI taxonomy): Eukaryota > Metazoa > Chordata > Lepidosauria > Squamata > Scincidae > Tiliqua > Tiliqua scincoides. The sequence continues at coordinate 69,144,656 of NC_089824.1, forward strand.
GGTGCACTGCCACTCACCGCCAACTGCAGGAGCCTCCTGGGGGTTGGGGGAGCCTGCCGCTCCTGGAGCAGATGGTTTTGTGATCAAGAAACAGGGTCATGATCGCCTTCTGGAGGGGGCTCTGCACTGCGTGAGGCTGCTGAGCAGCCCTGCTGAGCAACAACCTCTGCTGAGGCTGGCGCCAGGCTCCCCTGACCCCTGGGAGGCTCCTGCAGGCGGTGGTGAGTGGCAGTGCGCCCCTGCACCCAGATCAGAGGCGCGATGCTGGGTATCGCGTCTCTGCCTTCCCCCCTCCACCCCCCTGCCATCTGAGGCTAAGACTTCATGGCTCTCAAATTCTCCTTGAGAGTTTGAGAACCACTGCCATAATGTGTGCAATAAAAGCTTATATTTATAGAAGTGTAGAATGTAATCCACATGAACACTGAGCATATAGCTATGGCCAATCTACCAGTCTAGAACTTTTCTCACTCCAGCGTCCCAGTCCTAATGGGGCCTTGCTCTACTGGAACTAGCATCCTGGCAGTGCAAGGTCCTTTACAGCTATTGTGAAATGCAAGATTCCATTCAGTGCAGCAGGCTGCTATCACAAGTAGCGAGCAACTGCAGCTACACGCCAGCAGTCTGAGAAAGTGCCCCAGTGCAAGTAAGTCAGTGCAGGAGGCATGCAGGAAGTCAGGGTGGGCAAAAGAGTAGGGAGGGAGAAGGAATGGGTGGAGACTGGGGCAAGGAGGGGGCAGATGGGGGACAGAAATGGGGTAGTTTCAGTGGTAGCAGGGTCTCTGATATTCATCCCCCTTCCCAACCTTGATCTGCCCTTCCAGGTCCACTTGGAATTGCGCCAGTAAGGTGGACCCATTTGGGTGGTGGACACTTATCCCCAGGAACAAATGTTCCTTACCTGGAGGAGATCTCCGGGACCTGAAACTTCCCCACGGTATGTAGCACATGCTCTGGAAGTGCAATTGCATCAGCTGGGGGGGGGGGTTTAGGTAGGATTTGGCTGCAGGATACCTTGGCCATCTGTATTATCCTGTTCAGTGGTAAGGAGAGTTTTATGTGCAGATGTGTGGCAGAATATATGGTAAAATTATCATCTGCATCCACCCATTCTATAGCCCCATCATCTGCGCTGAGGTGCTCTGTGTTCAAACATCTTTTACTGATTAACTGATAGCAATTATTCAATGCTGCTGCTAAGGTAGTTAATCTTGACATCTGAATTGTACACTTATACTGAAACAAAAGTTGTGTGGAGTCAGGAAAATAAATTGCGCAAAGCAAATTCCAGGATGAAACATTCAAAGGCACTGATTGGTAGAAACAGAGCAAAACTTTGAAAAAGCTAACTGGCAGTAATATGATCCCCCAATGTATTACGGATTATAATTGCATTCCTATCTATTGCCATATGACTGCATTCAGAGATGTGTAGCACAAATCCCATAATGTTGAATGGAGTTTACTTCCTAATAAGTCTGTTTAGGATTGCAGCTTAGGGACAAACTACATCCAACGCTCACAGCCCAATTCTATGATTGGGCTGCACTAGCAGAACAGGCTACTTCAGCCTGTGTAGGAGTTTCTGGAGGTAAAAGAGTCCAAGAACACAGAAAAATCCGCAAAAAGAGGGGGAAAACCAGGCATTCATGACCACTGAGGGGCACCATCATGCCCCTGGAGCCCAAGGAGTTGTAGAGTGAGGATGCTGCAGACCCTGAGAGCAGAGGGGCCATTTGACAACCCTACTAACAATATTTACAGGATCTGCATTGGAGCATAAAGACACAGAATAGAGGTGCAACATCAATATGTTGCAGCGCAGGATTCTTGCCCCTCCCTTGCTTTCCTGTGTGCATTGGACTTGTTTCCCCTGTTGGAATGGTGAGGTAGAAATTCCATTTGAGTGTCTGTCTGTTGAGTTCTCCTGGGGTGGAACACCTGCAATAAGAAATCTAAGACGTGTGTTCATTCTGTGTGCCAAGTGCCCTTTCACCATAATTCAGTTTCGGACCTACCATAAGGTCTGATGGGGCAAAAGCCCCAGGCAGGAGGTGCTAGGACCCCACAGAAGCCTCTCTGAGGCTGGCATGGGGGCGGAAACTGTGCTTCCGGTTTTCTGGAAGCACAGTTTAAAGCATTGGGGAACCTCACGGAGGTTTCTCCAACGCAGGTAGAGTTTGCGTGAAGCTTCGTGAGCCTCAGGTGAGTAGGGGTGGGGGTGGCGGTAGCCTGCAGGGGGGTGCCATGGCGGACCTTTGCCCCAGACACGGAACTGGTTAGGTCCACTGCTGCCAAAATTCCCATCACTAAAGTTTCCCTTTGAGAGGCTAGAAATTTTTGTTAGTTTAAAAGATTTCTACTCTTAGCCCTGGCTGCACATTTTTTCATCTGAGCTGTAGTCTGTCTGGCCTGGCCTTATATACTGGAGTAAGTGTGGTGTGATTAGCTGCCAAATGTAGTCTGTATCCTGTTGTAGGCTCTGTTGTAGGCAGGGTGTGGCAGGAGGTGCAATTGTCTGGTGTTTTTATTCTTCCACATTGTTCCATATGGATTTACTCCTTAAACCAGTTCTGTCATGAGCATTTTTCTGGTGTCAGGAATGTGTGTGTTGTCTGAAAGGGAGGTTAGGATACAGTGTATGTTAACACCTGCTCGTCTCTCCCACATCCCTCCCATGTTACACTCCAATCTCCTCCCTGTTTTGGCCTCTCTGCCAGCAGAGTTGCACTAGCATCTGAGCTAAATCAGCATGATGTTTCTCCAGCATCCTTGGTATATTTGTCAGTCAGTGGACTTCTGTGCCAATGGAGATATTGTTGTACCAGCACCTGTGGTCATAGGTTGGTGCATCCTGAGGATAGGTTTGGGCTGTTAGTGATGACCAACTGAATACCATCTCCCAGAGGCATAACTGGGTTAGAGCTTGAGGGGCACCTGCCCCAGGTGCTACACCAAAGGGATGCGCATGACTGCTCCTCAGGCTCTGACCTAATTTCAGAGGAGGTGCTGGCAGCTTCACACCCCGTTCCTTCTCCTTCAAAGGGGAGCCACCACAGGAGAAGGAATGGGGGCACAAAGCCACTGCAGCGAACACTCCTTCCTCCGGGGAGAACCCTGAAGTGACTGCCTTACATTGCAAGTGGCGCAAGGCAGTCACTTTTGGATTCTCCCCAGAGGAGGCGCTGGTGGCTTTGCACCCCCCCCCCCAGAAGTGATGTCACTGCTCCAGGTGCTGAGGCAATGTGTTACACTTTTGCAACCCCCTTTTTTTGATTAAGGATGGGAGCACAACGATACTTTTACTGTTGCATCTTAGTTGCAATTCTATCTTTGTTCAGTTAGCATTCCACCATGATAGAATTTCAATGCTAGATTCTTTCTTTCCTAGTCTAAATAGTTTACTTGAAGCACACTCCTAAGAATGCTGTACCAGCATGTTGGTATTTAGCCACGACAGCACAAAATCATATGACTTTGCACTGACATTTTATAATAACAGGCAAGCTGCACAGGCAGATTTACCAACAGAAATGTTTTAGATTAAGATGTAAATAGTGCTCCCTGGTTTTAAAGTGTAATTGTCATAGGTGTTTCCTTTTCTCACAGTCGACACTTCCTGTCAAACTCCAAACTGTTCAAAGTATAATTTGAATGAGTGTGTAAAAACCACTATCCTAAGGAGTTATATTAAAAAATGTGATGAATTTACATTTGCCCTAGTCCTTCAGGTTCAAAACTCCTATTTCATGTTCCTATTTCTACTGCTTTCCCATTCATTCAGTCATTAATTAAATTGATACGTTCTGAGCAGTACCAGCACGAATTTACCAGTGTCCTAAGGCAAAGCCCTGTATTTGCCCTCCACAGCACTCCACCCACTTCCTAATGATAGATTGGGTGCTGCTGTACCACTGGTGCTGAGGGTTCTTGTGTGGTCCAACCTGGTAGGCTCTCTGATGGCTATTTGACCTTGGTCAGCTGACTGACCTGGCTAACAGCTGATGCCACCCCTGATTCTGACACCTATATTTATGTTTAAAAAAAACAACAACTTTGAAGTTGCTATTCAGTGGTGAATTCAAGTATTCTCTCAAACTCTGACCTTTGTGGAAGTTATAAGATAATTGCCTGAAAAGAAAATTTTTCTAGAAGTTGTACGCCATCTCCTGGGAGACAGAGATATTGCACATTTTTAAGATAATAAATTGACCTCCAAGCAGGCTTCCAGGAGATTCTGGCATTCTCTTCCTGTTTTAGCAAAGCCACAACAGACAGCATGAACAATGACAGTTTTGAGATGTTGAGTTTTCTGTCTTATTTTTTTAGTCTTGTGTAACCTTTGGAGTCCTGAGATAAAAGAGGCATGCTGTTTTTTATGAGTTTGTACAAATGATCAATTTCAGGGCAATGAAATTGTGCTGTACTACTGAATAGCATTAACCCTGCCAAAAGAGTGTGATCATGGTTCAAAAGTGTATGAGTGTGGGAAGAGTCTTGCAGTGAGAGAAAGGTCTGTTTGCTCCTTTCTCTCTTCCTTTCTATGACCCCCACCCCCAATATTAGATGTAGTTCCAAGGAGGGAATGGGATTGGGGGTGGCAGCATATGCCAAATCCCAAGCCCCTTCCTGGCTGATCCGCCTGTACGGGCAATGTGGACTTGTGCCAGTGATATTGCTGGTGCAGATTCAAGTCGCTCCATAGCAGTTGCTAGAACTTACCCCGGGGCAAGGGCACAAGTGTCCCCTTGTCCTGAGGAGACCTCCAGCAGCCAAAAATGCCCTATGGGATGCAGTGGAAGCCACGCCAGCACTGCTGCATCACCATGTGGGAAATTAGGGAGGATTGGGCTGTATGAGATTTTCAGGCATTGGATCATTGCAATGTAGTCAAGGTGAGCAAGTCTTCTCTGGTTTTCTTGGTATTGCAGTTTCAGATACTGCAGCACAATGCTGTACTGAACACAATGCTCTGACACCAGTGTGATAATGTTGTGCTTACAGGGCATGCAAAACTAAAAACAATCTATTACAGACATTAATACATTGTGGGTTTTACGCCTATCTTGCTACAAAGATGGTGCATTTTTTCAGGCACACATAACCATGTTTGGTATACAAATCAAACTTATTTTGTTCCATCAGCAATGCATTATTCTTCCTGGCATGCCATTAGGTGGTGGGGGTGATTAGTGCCAGCAGAATGACAAGCTAGGCTTACAATTTGTAATGGTGTTTTCAACATACTGGAAACTGTCAATACAGTTTTTATAACAAGCAAAGATGCCAATGGAAAGACCAAGCTGCTTCACTTTCAGAATGTGGACTAAAACCTGCATTATAAGCCCTATAAAACAAACAAGTCTCTTGTAAGCTGACAGGCCCTTAAATAAAGTATGTGGCCTATGCAAAATCTTATAACGTGCTCTTTATCAAAGAAGAAGCAACACATTCTTCTATTTTCATTATGTTTGAAAATTACCAGACTGAAAGCACACAACTGATCAAATTCCCAATATTAGTACTGCTTGTTTCTCATAGTATTTATACACTCATTATGCAGTCCTAACCGACTTTCCAGCACCGAGGTAAGGGCAATGCAACTCCGAGGTAAAGGAACAAACATTGCCTTACTTGAGGAGGCCTCCATGACTGCCCCGCAACTGCAGGAAGCAGCATGTGCCCCAGTGGCACAGCTATGCCAGTGCTGGAAAGTTGGTTAGGATTGCACCCTCAGTCTAATTACATAGCTTCTATCTCATTATGACAAGAGCTGGTGGAGAAAATTTTTCCATTGGAGCTGAAAGGAGACATTCAGGTTTGTGCAAAAAGATTTGCATATTGGACACCAGGGCAGTTACTTGATTAGCTGCTTTATGATCTGCTCCTGTGAACGTATTTACTGTACTTGGAGATCAGGTATACAGATTTTCAGTGGAAAGTTCTTCAAGCTCAAAATGACAAACAGCTCACCTCTGTGGACTGCCTATAGCTTCAGCAGTATAAGCAATGAATTGCATCACTGAAGCAAAAGCACAAATCATGACAAATCAGGAGGAGCCATCTTGCTATTTTGACTGCCTCTTAGGCTCCTGGATGGTCCACAAAAAGTTACACAATGGGCCTCAAAGTTCTTTCCCCATCCTTTCTCTGGTTGGCATAAGGTGTCTTCACGGCATACTGTCCTAGTGTATGGACATAAGGCAGCTAGGACTCCTGTATCAATGATATGTAAGAGGGATAACTTAGCACCAGACAGCCACCTAAGAGATTGTGCTTTAGCGGAGGCGGAGTGCAATTGCTCCGCATCTACTTTCACTGCTGCGGGAAGCCCTGCTGCAGGTTGTGCCGGGCACCCCACACCCCTGGGAGGCTGCAGGGGCTTGGGTACGTGCCTTCCCCCACCCCTGCTGCCTCCCCCCTCCCACCCACGCAAGAACTTAGTAGATCTCAAACTCTCCTAGAGAGTTTGAGAACCACTGGGTTATTTTATTGACTTTTTATTGCTTGCATGTTTTATTTGTTGTTTGTGACGCTAGTAAAGGTATCTGATATCTGAAAATAAGCCCCATTGAACAAAAAAGGACTGACTTCTAAGTAAACCTGGTTAGGATTGTGCTCTTAGGCACAAAAGAAGGTGAGGGAATGACCATCCTACCAGATTCAGGGGAACCAGCACCCTCACCCAGCCTTTAGGTGTGAGGAAGGTGCTGCAGCACAAGTGCCAGTGGAGTGACTAGAGTAATTGCATCAGTGTAATCATTTGATACTTTAATATAGTTGTTGTATCTCAACCGTTCTTTAATATAGAACTAATTGGCTGATCTCTATGCTTGCATGCAGGTAAAACCCTGGAATTCTAAACTGAAAAATGTTATCTTTTAAGGTTTATTAACAAAAAAATATGGTTGTTCACTTTAATAGCTTCTTGGGAGACAAAGATTTACAGACAGGTTCAATTTTCAATTTTTGAGGAGTTTGGAAAAACACCAGGAACAAATTGCTTACTTGGAGTATTGTAGGAGGCACCTGGGTACATTAGAACTTGCTGCCATCAATCTGTACAATCTGTTCTCCTAGGTGTTGGATTTACTGATAGGAAACATGTATCTTTTGATAATGAGAGCCAAAATCCACAAGGGATGCTGTAGCTTATGTCGTAAGCATTTTCTGCAGGGAAAAGGGTCGTAAGAAAAATCAATCAGTAAAAGTTACAGAGTTCAGTACTAAAATAATTCATTTGCAGGATACACTACATCTTACACATTCATATTCCTTGTTTGGGTACATCCAAGATGCAGGTATTATAAAGCATGTGTTCTTCCCTTTGCAAGGATCCAACTGCTCCTACTTTGTTGAGAAATCGATCTAATCAGAATTAGAAACATTTCTGGAAATGCTCCAAATTCCCATGAGAATCCATTCACAAACGGTTTCCTTGTGCAACATTTCAAAGTTGGCTCTTTTCCCACAAGCTCACCCTCACCCCCTCAGATGATGGGCTGGCGATGCTGCTGCAGTGATACTGTTCATCTAGGAACAGGTGTGTCTTCTAGGAACATCTGCGGCAACTCCACTGAGTGTCAGAGTCCATGCCAAGCACAGCAGAAGGACCGGTTGAACATACTTTCATTGTCTGCCAGCTAACCAGATATAAAATGTCAGAGAAGGTAGAGAGGGAGCCTAAATGTGCATTTGCTTATGGACATAGCCACCCCAGAAAAAGATTTAGCTACAAAGTGTAATCATATATGTGTGCCTCTTGGTCCTTTTCTAGATGATGGTGTTTCCAAGAGTGAAAAGATTAAGGAACCTCTGATTTAATTAGAGTGCAAGCCTAGGTGTGTCTACTCAGAAGTAAGGCTGCAATCTTAACCACACTTTCCTGAGAGTAAGCCCCATTGAACAAAATAGGACTTACTTCTGAGTAGACCTGGTTAGGATTGTGCCCTAAGTCTCATTGAGTTAAATGAGGTTTGCTCCTAGGTAACTGCGTGCAGCACACACTTCCACACACACTTTCCTGGGAGCAAGTCCTATTGAATTCAACTAGACTTACTTCTGAGATGCATAGGATTGCACCTTAAACCATGGTCTGGCTACTTTAAGTACCTCCAACTTCAGGATTAATTTCAGTAAAACGCACCCACACCAAAACACAACCATGTATGGGTTCTTTAGTGCCAAATGGCTAATTGGATTGACAGTGCAAAGCTTTGTAAACCTCCAGTTCTAATAGTCTCTTTCTGAGGCACTTAAGGAATTAGCATCGTTGTTGGCATCCTTCAGTCTCGGAAGACTATGGTGTCACGCTCTGAATGGTGGTTCTGGAACAGAGTGTCCTCTCCAGTGCGCGAAGCCTGGGTAAAGTAGGTATGGAGGATAGGCTGTTACCCATGCAGCAAATCCCCCCTCTCCACGTCGCTGAAATGGTCCAATGGAAAGGCAGAAGCCAATACGGTTGGTTCCAGCGGCGTCGCAGGAGTTGCCAGAACATGACTGTGTTCAGCCATGAACTGCCTCAGGGACTCCAGCTCCGGATTTTGCCTCGAGGTTGACTCCTGAAGCCTTTTCCATAACTGGATGTAGCCACAAGGCAGTGGAGGTTTGGGATCAGAGTTTTCCTTCTCTCAGATGAGCTGCCTTCCCAGGCTAACGAGTCCCATCTACCCGGTGGCTGTTTAGTCACCTCTTACGACAAGTACAGCCAAACTGAGGGCCTATTCTTATCCCCAGCCCCCAGGGGATAAGGCATCAGAGCCCCCAGGAATTAGCATCAGAGCCTGAAAAAAATGCAAACTATTGAGCTGGAAAGCTACAAATATCAAAATATTTCTTCCTGGCAACCAAGAAAATCCAGACTGCTTCCTGAAAAATACACACCCCTCTAAATTTAGATTCACTATAAATGGAAGTTTGTCACGGGGCTGCACAAAGATCCATGGCACTTCTGGACTCCATACACCCACAGAACATCATGTTAGTGTCTCTGTTTCTGCCTCATAAAAAAGCATACATGTGTGCAAGTGCAACCTAACTTTCTGAGAAAAGTACTCAATTATCCTTCCACTCTTGAGTTTCTGGAAGAATATTCAGCCATCATTGTTACTGATGATTTCGTGCTTGGGATACCCAAATGATTCTTCACTGTAGCCTTGTGGATAAATACAAAGAAAATTATCAGCCTATGAAAATGTTATCTATCCATTTGCCAGCAAGGACTTGCCAGCATGGTTTGAGAAAGTACGGCAAAGAAACGCTCTACAAGAAAATAGGCACTGAATGACAAATCCAGAAGAATTTTCTGTAGTTTATGAAGAGCAGCATCCTGCTGCTATACTAGGAAAATAAGGAATTGTAACACTAGAAGAATAGAATTTATGATGTGACTAAATGTGTCCATTGTTATGAAAATCTATAACTTCCAAACAGGGAAATGTGCTGTAAATTATGAAGAATGTGTGTGAGAGGTTGGAGGAAGTCATGAAACAGGTCAGAGAGAGGAAGAATCTTCTCTCCCAAGCCACAAGAAAGAACTCCTTATAGCTGGTGGAACAAATACATGTGAGAAAAAAATAATTATGCCCTTATTGCTAGAGCAATGTTTCTCAAACTGTGGGTTGGGACTCGCTAGGTGAGTTGGGAGCCAATTTCAGGTCGGTCCCCATCTACCATGGTATGTGACTGCATTTGGGGAAATGTTACAGACCTGTACATTTATCAAGCTACTATGTATATTTTTTTAACAATGATAGTGAACAGGACTTACTCCTGGGTGTGGGTAGGATTGCAGCCTAGGGTTGTTAAAAATTTGCCTACTTGATGATGTCATTTCCAGTCATGACATCACTTCCAGTGGGTCCTGACAGATTCTCATTCTAAAAAGTGGGTCCTAGTGCTAAATGCGTGAGAACCACTGTGCTAGAGGAAGGTTTGAGCTACATGCACAGAATGGCTGGAACACCAATATTTGCATATTTAGAGATACTAGCTGAATGTAAGTATAGATTTTTTAAAAGTCACAATCTAGTAATACTTTTATTAGGACTAACCAAAATAACAAAATAATCTATGCATAGGCAGATGCTTTGGTAAAGGGTTACATGGATCTCTGGAGATGGTAATGGTCTGTATTTTAACTAAGAAACTGAAGTTCAGTCCAGACCAAACTGAGGTGCCTGCTTCACTTCACAAGATGAACTGGCCTGGATGGGGTTGCATTCTCCCTCAAATACAGTCGTCCTGCATTTTATGCACAACTGATTTGTATAAATTCAGGCACAGTATATGCGCTCAGCCATATAGAAAGGAAAAAAAAACTCTGCCCGCCATTCCACTTATTCTATGTTTGGGAGCAAGCCTGAAATGCGAAAATGAATTTGCTTTTCCCTCAGTCCCTTTGTGTCTCTCATTCTATGCTCTTAAAGTGACAATATGAATTTGTTGGCTTTAGGGAAGTTATAACTACAGGTATAAGCTAATTATCCATGGGTTTTTCATCTGTGATGGGTTTTATCTCAATGCAATGAGAAGGGCCCTTTAATTAAAGAAAAAAGTCATTTAACGATAGCCTCATTATTGTAAGAGAGAGCAGCCAGCTGACAATCCTTCAATCATTCCCTCTCCAGGCACTTAGAACAGCTTCACTCTCCCTGAGAACATGAAAAGAAAGATAATCACTTTGCATTCTTTCCCAGCATTGTGCTCTAGGTGAAGGGAGGGGTCGCTAGCTCAAAGTGAAACCTTTCTAAGTGCCTGGAGAGAGAGTGATTGATGGATTGTCTGCCTAATTATTCTGTTTTACATCACAAAGGTCAGCAAGGCTGTTTCTAAATTGCCTAGGAAAGGGACTTCGTTTTTTAAAATGATTTGCCATAGTGCGATTTTTGCCATCCAAGTGAGCTCTGGGAACCCTCACAAATAATGAGACTCAACCTGTATATGGAATTTTAACTTTATGCTCCTATCTCAGAATTTAACCCTCATATAAGACATGGGCTGACTGTATAAGGTTTTCAGCTGGGGGGAGGGTTGGCATCTGTTAAATGCTGTTAATTTAGGCTGTTGCAGCAGTTGCAGTCCCTTTCAGATGAAGATATTTTGCCATAATTATCCATGCTCTATGTTGTTGGCATCCTTCAGTCTTGGAAGACTATGGTATCGCACTCTGAATGGTGGTTCTGGAACAGAGTGTCCTCTCTAGTGTGCGAAGCCTGGGTAGAGTAGATATGGAGGATAGGCTGTTACCCATGCAGCAAATCCGCCCTCTCCACATCGCTGAAATGGTCCAATGGAAAGGCAGACGCCAATACAGTTGGTTCCAGCAGCATCACAGGAGCTGCCAGAATGTGCCTGTGTTCAGCCATGACTCAGGGACTCCGGCTCCAGATTTTGCCTCGAGGTTGACTCCTGAAGCCTTTTTCATAACTGGATGTAGCCACAAGGCAGTGGAGGTTTGGGATCAGAGTTTTCCTTCTCTCAGATGAGTTGCCTTTCCAGGCTAATGAGTCCCATCTACCTGGTGGCTGTTTAGTCGCCTCTTACGACAAGTGCAGCCAAACCGAGGGCCTATTCTTATCCCTAGCCCCCAGGGGTAAGTTATAAATGATAACTGCCAACCAGTTATAAATGATAAGCTCAGTAAATATAATCTAATGTTTTAAGCCAATGGTTCCCAAAGTCCACCTTGGATTTTGGGAACCCTGTAATAGGTTGTCCTACAATAGGACAATTGTGCTGCTGCCTGGAAGGGAAGGGTTCTTTAGACCCACCTGGGGATCGCCATGTCTCCCCAGAGGTTTTAGGCTTCCCTAGACCATGCTCTAGAAACTTCCATATTATTGTACATAGGGTTGCATTTGAAAACAGGTTTCAAACACAGAAGCCAGATTGTTAAATGCAACTGAGACCCTTTGGGACAAAGAACTATTCCCTCTCCCCTTGGTTTTGCTCCCCTTGGTTTAGCAGCTTTTGTTATTGTTATTGAAACAATTATTATTGTTATTGAGTTTTTGTTATGGAAACGTGTTGTAGATATAATTGTAGTGAATAAATGAATGATCTTCACTCAGTATATTTGTGGGTGTGGTTCAAGGCACACCCACAAATGGTTCTTGCTTTGAACTGCTTTATAAGGCTCAGGGCCAGGCTATCTGAAGGACTTCCTTATCTCATATGAACCTGCCCATCCTTATGATCAACTTTAGAAGTCCTGCTCAGGATGCTCTTACCTTCTGAGGTCTCTGTGGATGGTAAACATGAAAAGTAACCAGTGGAAGGGCGTTTTCTGTTGTAGTGCTCCATGTATGGCATACCCTCCCCATAGGTACTTATATGGCACCAGCACTACTGTCCATTGAGTGCTGAACAACAAAGTTTCTATCTTCGTGCACTTTTAGTGGTTGATCTGACTTGATAGCTAATTTTATTTTTGTTGCTACTCATGCTATTTCTGTTGTTGCATGAGTTAAATTTCTGAGATTCATTTCAGAGTTGCTATTGCAATTTATTTGTTTTAATTATTGATAGTTCTTAACTTTTTTATGACAGTAAGATGGGATCCAAATGTTTTTAACAAACAGGGCAGAGCTATTATTAAAATTAAGTTGAAAATATGCAACGTTGATGGATTCTGACAAGTCCGATGTTAGATACCCGCATGAACAATTGAGGTTGTACAATGTACTCCTTGATCAACCCACTGTTCAAAGTACTTGCACAGTTCCTAACATACTACTGTGATACTTCTGTGACCACAATTGATCCTGATCAGATTGCAAGGTAACCTGGGGAGGATCACATTGATTTTTGGCTATATTGGAATGGACCCAGGGCAACCACAACTGTTAAGAACAGCTTACTGATGTGCTGTGGGAGTTTTGTGTAAATGACTCCCCAGTGGTTCCTATGTTTCCAGCTTTAGCTAGGCTGTAAGCAGAATCGCCCTGATTTCACATCACCAGGTGGGGCAAGGGATAATAGATATTAAGTGATAGACAGAGGTCATGGTGGTGTCAGGAGCTGACCAGGTTGGGCACTGTTCAAGGGCCCTTTCCCATCAGTGGTTCACCTGGTCAGGATGATCCCAGAATTGTCAATACTGGTGGCAATTGTGGCACCTAATACACCATCAGGGTGTCATGGGGGCCTACTGCAAAGCTGTGCCTATAGCCCCCAGCAACCTCACACCAGCTTGGGGACAGCTGTTGCAGCAACCCAGAAGTCACACAAGATTTCTTATAGAGTGGAGCTTTGTGGACAAATGGTCATGTACTCTGAAATTTCAAAGCATTTAAGTCCTGACTAGGAGGCAAATGTCAGAGAGGGGAAAACACTTGGCTACCTGCTCTCAGGGGAATCTGTTTCTCAGAATGGCAACCTAACAAATGGGATTCACCTCTTTTCACCCACCATTTTGAGGTCTCAGTAGTGTTGGCTAACTTAGGCTCCTCTACAAGTTAAGCAGTCTTCTGGGGGCCTCTTAGCATCATGCACACGAGGCTTAATTTGAACAAGCGCTCACCATAATTCAGTTTTGGAATGCCAGTGTCAGCCCTGGAACATGTGAAAAATGATAACTTCCTCAGAACATACAAAGAGTGCTGTCCCCTGAGTACTGATAAAATGGTTCACACAAGTGGGATTAACTTCAAGGTCAGCTATTTGGCAACTATCCTTTGCTATAGCTATAGTTGCTATTTCGCAGCTTTGGCAACTATCCTTTTTACAATGGCATACACACCTAGAAGAACACAATGCTTCCTCCTGACAGGTCTGTGCTTTCGTTGTCTTTGCAAAATAAATAAATTAAAAACCTTCACAGAAAAGAAATTGTGAAGTCTTCAGGGGACTGAAGTTTACAAGAAAACAGCACTTTATTAATGCTGAAGAAGGTAAATCGCTAGTACCAATGAAGGTATGTATGAAAATGGAAAGTCCTATTGTTTACTCAGAGGTATGAAAAGAAATAGGTCAGTTCGTTTGTTTCCATGGTGACTATTATTAAAAAAAAGACAAACTGACATCAAAGCTGATTTATTTTCCTATGCACTAGCTTCTCTTAAAATCATTTTCATCTGAGATCTCTACTGTATATAAATACAATCTTTGAACAAGCTTTTGAAAGAAGATACGTTGTTCATTATCAGGAAGAATGTATGGTTCTGAATATCCTATTAGAACAGCTCAGTTTTATGAGCCAATGATATATATCCCCAGCCTTCTCCCAACTCATCAATACACACTGTACAAAGACAAGGCCTAGAAGCTTGTGTTTGTTAACATTTACAGTTGGACCTACTGATGTCAATGCATGTTGCTGAACAGTACAGTACAGTACATCCTAGGTTGCAGGAATTCTTCATTCCATCTGCTAAATGCTAGATCCCATAAATGACAGGGAGAAATCATAATTTCAGATAAGACTAAGGCAGGGGTTATCAAACCTCCTGAGATAAGTCTTTGCCAGAGCAGGAAAAAGGCAGCAATGAATCACACCATTGCAGGGCAAGGGGGCTTTTTTAATAAACACGTCCTACCTTCTGCCAGGGTCTAGGGGTGGGGAGCCTTTCAGAGCGCTCTGCAGGGCTCCCTGTAGCTTGAAAAAAGTGAAAGTTGTGATCATGACCTACTTCTGGGTTGCAATCGTGAAACCAGAAGTGGGTCATAATCACAACTTCCACTTTTTACAAGCTGCGAGGAGTCCTGTGGAGCACTCCGCAGGGCTCCCCACACCCCTTGGACCCCAGCAGAAGATGACGTGTTTGAAAAAAGTTCCCCTGCCCCCATAGCGGCACTATCCTGGAGATCGCCTCACTGCCTTCCCCCTTCCCCTTAAGGGGGCAGAGGCCAGGGCTCTCAGGCTGGGTTATCATGATGCCCCAGTTTGAGAACCATGGACCAATGACTTGAATATTATCTCAGGCTGAATTAACAGCAAATAATACTTTCTTTCAAAGCAGCACATTCTAGATAATAATAGTTTGACTTTCCAACTGCTTTTCTGGATAAATCACAGTGTCATTATGCAGTCCACAATTACCTGCCTGTAAACATACAGTCTCAATAGACTATATATAGAGACATATTTAATTATATAGAAATAGAAATGGAATTTTTCTAGGTATTTTGCAGCATCAGCATTTCTAAAGCATTTGGGAGGTGCTGCTGATACTGCTGTTATAGACTTTGTTAGTCTTGTGATAGCTGCCCAAGTGCATACATGGAGCAGCTACAGTGACATTCGGTCTGTGTTTTATAGGAATAATATAGATAAGTTTGGGGATATTTTTAACTTTAAAAAATCTTTTTCCCCCTTCTACTAATAGAGTTTTTCTACTAGGACTCTTGAAACTTGAATTACTTCCCAGAAATTGATTATAAAAATGTTCATTAAATGGTGAGTGAATTCCTCCAGTACTAGTCACCATTTCAGTTCTAATTAAAATACTAGAGTTAAGCAGATTTGCTGGTGATTAATTATAAGCATACTAACTTGGAAGTAAGTCTCACTGACTTCCATCACATATACATCTTACATATAGGATTATATACCCTGTACCAATATTGCAAACTTGCATGAGCAGTGATCCCAAGCCAAACTCAGCAATCACTTTGGTATGGTTACTAACTAGGGGGCAGCAGATCTCCTGCTTTTGATGCTTGTCTGGATTGGCAAAAATAGGAATTGTCAAGTTCTTGGCAGAATCAGCCAAAATTCACAAATGATGATTTAGAGTTCAGTATGGTGTTCCTGTGCATAGCTACCAAAAATGAGACACTCAAATACAGGATGGGGAAGTTCTGGCTTGGCAGCAGTGTACCTAAAGAAGATCTAGGTGTCTTAGTTTGCAAACCTATCTACACTCACCTAGGAATAAGCCCCATTGACTATATTGGAACTTACTTCTGAGCAGACATGCATTGGATTGGGCTATTAGTGGACTACAAGCTGAACATGAACCAAATATGTTATGCAGCAAAAAAAAAAGGGGGGGGGCAAAAGCAATGCTGGGCTGCATTGAAATACAGAGTCCAGAGCACAAGAAGTTCTACTCTGTGCTGTACTAGTCTGATCTTATTTGGAATATTGTGCCCAGTTCTGAGCACCAAATTTTTAAGGACGACACTGATAAACTGGAATGCGTTCAAAGGACAGCAACTAACAGCACAATCCTAACTTGCATTGAAACAGGCAGACCAGTGGGTCTGTGTTGTATCCAGCACAAGTTTTGGGCTGACTGAGTCTTGGCCCAAGACAATAGGAAAAAATTTCTCTTACCCTGGGGAGAGCCACAGCAGCCCCAATGGGGCTCGTCAGATCTGCACCATCTAAAGAGGTAGTGCAAATCTGAGCAGCCTGGGGCTGGCCCAGGCTCCCCGGGAACGGGACTAGGATCCAGCATAAGTGCTGGATCCTTGCCCCGCCTCCTGCACCCTGCCAAAGGCCCACCTGCCGCCTGCTCTCCCCACCCTGAGATGCCTCCTCCCCACACCCCCCAGACCGTACGCCAGCAGAGCTTGACTGGCGCAAACTTGTTGGTCTTGTTCGACACGGAGGCTGGATCTGGTCTCCACAGGCCAGTGCACATCCCTGCGCCAGCCCAGCCAACTCACATGGAGGTGCAAACGCACTTTACAGCACTTTTGCAACCCTCCCAGGTCAGCACAAGGGCCTTACACTGGCCAGGCACGGGGTTTGGATTGCGCCCTAAGATAACTAGGGATCTGGAAACCAAGTCCTATGAGGAATGGTTAAAGGAGTTTGGTATAGTTTGGATAAGAAAAAACAAAGCATATGATAGTCTTCAAGTATCTGAATGACTGTAACACAGAAAGAAAGCACTCACTCCCTGAGGACTCCTGAGGGCAGAACCTGAACCAATGGGTTGAAACGAGAGGAAAGTAGATTTATGTTAGACATGGAGGAATAATTTCCTAATTGTAAGAGGTTGTGGCGTAGCTAAGGGGGTGCAGGGGGCAGCAGCTGCACCAGGCATCAAACTTTAGGGGGGCAACAAGCTGACACTAGTGACCAAAATTGTGAAAATCTTGGTATGTAAGAATAATAGCATCATGTTATATATCATTGGAAAGGTAATTTAATGCAGAGTACAATGAAACAAACTGTACTGGAATATCCGTATTCTATCGAAAGGTATGGCCAATTAATCAGAAAATGGAAACACAACTGCCTTGTGGAACAAAAAGTGGATTTGCTTTACTCCAAACTGACCTATGAGACTGATTGTTCTGAGTGCCAATGAGATGTTATGATACAGCATGGAACCAATAACTTTTTATTTATTTACTTAATTAAATTTGATTTTATCATATGAGGGGGCCACAAAATCTTCTTTGACTCCGGGTAGCAGATAGATGCCTTAGCTATGCCACTGACTGGAGGGAGGTAGCGGAGCAAGTGGGTGGTGAGTGGCTGGCAGGAAGAAGTGGGTTCCTCCCAGTTTTCACTTTTTAAAAAGCCTGGGCGTGATGTCACTTCCGGTTATGACATCAGTTCCAGGGCAACATTCTGAGCTTGGCACCGGGCTACACAATCATTAGCTATGCCACTGGTAAGAGGTATCTGACACTGGAACAGTCTGCTCATGGAGCAGTAGTAGACTTTTCCTCATTGGAGGTGTTCAAGTAGAAGTCGGATGTCAGGGATGCTATAGCTTTCCTGTGCTGAGCATATTGTTCAGATGAGATGACCTTCAGGTCCCTTCCAACACTTAACATTCTATGATTTTATATAGAATTAGGCAGGCTTCCTGTAAAGTCAGTAATAAGCAGGGTGAGCAGAATCTTCTTTTTCCAGAGACATGTCCTTTTTTCAGCCTCATGTTCTGGAAAAGAACTTAAATGTTCTCCTTTTCCCTGTGGATCCTCCTTTTCCCTGTGCAGGCAGCTCATATCCTTCTTGTATTTAATAAATTATATGTAATAATTATATGTAATGTAGTTTTAAATATAATAATAATAATAATAATAGCGTTTAAATTAACACCACATGATATCAATATACAAGTGTTTTTAGCTTTTAATTTGTTCATAAAATTCTAAAATTCATAAAGAGCACCAGCAATGTCTGAAATCATTTTTTCCATTGAGTTCTGAGTACTTTTTCTACTCATGAATTGCTTGGGCTGTGTACTTGTGGTGGATGACATCAGCATCGTCCCATTAAGTGACTTACAGCCTTGTGTTCTTTCCAGAGTTCTCTCTAATCCTGTACCCTAAGTTTCCTGAGCTGAATAAACTGAAAAAGAAAATTGCTGGAATGATGTTGTGACATCTCTTGCAGTTCAAAGGCAGTGTGACTTCATTACATAATTATGCTGGGGTTTAACTTCTGGCTTCTTAACACTTTTCTTTTCCAAAAGTATCAACACACACACACACACACACAAAATTGAAGCACAAGTTAAGTCTGAGAACTATGGTGTAGTTCTGTTGACAGAAAGAGACCAAATTCTCACCCTGTATTCTCACTAGTTTCCACAGTCCTGGCTGAAGTGGGCTATAGGTTACCGTGCATGACAAGATTTCTGTGGCTGTGTCAGGCTGGCACTTCCTACCACACAGCAGCTAGACTTAATCTGAACACAGTTTTTTTTCTTAATCGCAGTTATGTCATTTAAGAAAATAATTCTACAGAGGTTAGGCTTGATTGGGTGACTTTGGGCAAGCTGCAATCAATGGAAATTCGAGCTAGTCTTCCATGTTAAAACACTGTACGATAACACAAAAATTGCAATCACATACAGACTAAAATAGGGGTCTCACTGAACCCAATAAAATTTACTTCTAAGTAGACATGCCCAAGATTCCACAGTTAGTATTAGGTTAAGGGAAGTGTGGCAACAGTTAGGCAGTACTTTCAGGCTGCATCAAGGTTCAGTACTTTACGTCTTGTTCTCCTAACACAAGAAAACACATTATCTAAAATGTAATGCCTTGCAATTAAAATATAAAATCAAAGAAAAAGATGTTATAGATCTGACTTGTGTCATTTCTACGAACAAAATGTGTGTGTTTGTGTGTGTGTGTGTGTGTGTGTGTGGGTTTAAGAGCAGACAACTGAAAATGGAAGAGACTGGGCTGGAGAGGTTGACAATTTGTCTTCCCATGGCCAAGCCTTTCTTCTGTTTTGGTTGTTGCTGTGGAATCATCAAATCCTGGAGCGAACAAGCAGTATTCCTGATCCTGGACTTGATCTGGGGAGTAATAGCTTTCCTCAGAAATGTTCTTCTCTGGGCTAAGAATAGAAAACATATACATACAGAAAACTATGTTGGTACCACAATCCGTCTCTTTATAACAAATCTCATTTCTGTAACTTTAGTATCACACATAGGATTCCTGTAGCAATTCAGTCAAAAAATAGATATGCTTTCTATGTTGGTTTATTACAATGCACATTTTAATGTAACTATATTATTACAATAAAATATTTACATGCAGCTTTTCACTCCCAAAAAATTCACAAAGCCGTTGACATGGCAAAATAAGTTTTAAAAAGTTCCCTGTCCCAGAAGGTTCACAATCTGAAAAAAAAGAGAAACACCAGCAGACAGATACTGGAAAAGAGGCTATGCTGGGGAAAAGAGGGACATAACTCTCCTCAGGTGTTTAATACAGTAATGATAACCCTGCTGTCTTTTAAAGTTCTTCCTAGGAAACCAAATACAAGGTAAGATAATTACTATATGCCATAAGCACACATCACTGAGTAAATATAGAAATGCTTATTGTCAGCATATTTAAACATTGTTTATTTGAACCAGGGACCAATCATGCTAAAGCAGCGGTGTCCAAATTTTTTGGCAGGAGGGCCACATCATCTCTCTGACACTATGTCGGGGGCCAGGGAAAAAAAGATTTAATTTACATTTAAAATTTGAATAAATTTACATAAATAAATATATTAGAGATGGAACTTGAATGAATGCATGAATGAAGGTCTTGCAATATCTCAAGGCCTAAAAAAGACCTTTTCCTTTGCTGCTGCTGCTGCATCTCAGATGTGAAACAGCAAGCAGTGGAGGGAGCCCTCATCCCACAGCTCACGCAAGAGGTTGAACATTTGGCCGTCATGCTGAGAACCGTTGCCTCAAGCCAGTGCAGGCTCCAGCAAGTCCCCCGAGAGCCAGAGGTTCATTGGAGACTGGGAGCTTCCTGAGGGCCAAATTTGGAGTCCTCAAGGGCCACAAGTGTCCCTGGGGCCGGGGTTTGTGCACCCCTGTGCTAAAGTGATGCCTCTGTGTCAATGTACAATACCAAATAAACTCACTTCCCATTTTCTGTTGTTTTGCAGTGTGTTGCATTGTGCAGTAGTTGGCTTCATTTCCTTATTCTGGCCACTGTAGTTATTATTTCAGCAATGTTGAAGAAATGCAGAAATTTTAATGACAAATTTTAAACTTCCTAGAAGGCTGGACAAAACAGTAAATTCCTTTCAACTACATGTCACTTAAGTGGAGAGAGAATAACCATTATATGAGTATTCTCGTAGTTAGAGGTGTTTGAAAAAGGTGTCATTTACTTTACTCAGCCCATTGTGTACTGTAAGACTTAGGGCGCAATCCTATCCAGCTTTCCAGCATAGGTGCAGCTGCAATGCAGCCCTAAGGTAAGGGAATAATGTTTCCATACCTTGAGGAAGCCTCTGTGATTGCATCCCCACCATAGGATGCAGCGCATGCCCCATTGGCACAGCAGCACTGACATTGGAAAATTGGATAGGATTGGGCCCTCAGGCTGTGATCCTATCCTACTCACTGGAAACAAACACCTCTAATTATAGTACTATCCATGTATATGTTGTTTGGGGGGGATAGGCCCCAATCTGGATGGTTTGCAGTCTAAAAAGACACACCAGGAAGCCAATCTAGGAAGCAGGAAAATGGATGCAGGGACTGTAGAAAAAAGTGCTGTTATCTATCACATGCATTTACTTAAACTTAGTAGCAGTGTAGTATATAGACAAGAAGACTAGACAAGAGGCTGCACAGAATTATAAAGAACAATACAAATTCAATGGAAAGATTTACAAATTAGGGGCTAAACACCAGCCCGCAGTACAATGTATAGGGGTGCCCAAAGAGATAAACGATCAGAAGGGCTGGTAATAACTGAAGGCCCAATCCTATCCAACTTGCAAGCACAGATGCAGCTGGAATGCATCCCCGAGGTAAGGGATCATGCATTCCCTTACCTTGAGGAGGTCTCTGTGACTGCCCCACCACCACCTCAAGAGGCAGTGCACACCCAGTCGGCATGGTTCCACCAGAGCTGGAAAGTTGGATACAATTGGGCCCTGAGGCTGCAATCTTATCCTTTGTAGTTCTCTTTCTGGGAGAAAGCCTCACTTGAACACTGGATGGCTTGCCACCAGGTAGACACGCATAGGAGCACACTAACTTTATCTACATTAGGAATAATAGAGTATTGCCACTTTATTGAGCCTTTAGGACAGTGTTTCCGAAACAGTGGGTTGGGACCCACCAGTGGGCTGCAAGCTGATTTTTGGTGGGTTGTGAAAAGTTTCTGAAATATGTTTAAAAAAAAAACTTTGCAAGCACCCTTTACAGAAGAAAACTGAAGCAGCAGGCAAACCGGATGGAGAAATTGCTCTCATTACTAGAATGCTAACCTGTGGAATGAGGTCATCTTCATGCTCTAAATTAAAATGTCATATTTTCCCATTTTCTCTAGTGTGAACTCGGTTTCAGCCTTTTTTCTGGCCTGGAAGTCCCTAACTGCACATCTTACTCTTCAGTTCAGCCTTCTAGGTACCCTGGAATGACGGTAAAGCAGTGGTTCCCAACCTTTAGGAGCTCGTGGACCATTGTGGCAAAAATTGGAATTATTGTTGACCACACTACTCCCCTGCACACAAACAAATACAATTAAATTTGTAATAATTAGAGAATATTTATTAGAGATTTATTATTTACAGAGAAGATTATTGGGTTGCTGCTTTTGTTGCCAACCGTGGCTGCAGGTGGTCCATTCTCTGCTCTTTCTGGTGGTCCGTGGGGAAGCACCTCCCAAGTGAGTGGCACTTCAATAGGCAACAGACAGTCTGTTCTCCACCCTCTCTGGTGGTCTGTGGGGGAGCGCTCGCTTGGCAAGAGGCTTGAAATGATCAAAAGTGATCTTTTCTCCTGAGATCTCGCAGACCACTTCTCAGGGTCTCACAGACCACCTGTGGTCTCTGAACCACAGGTTGGGAACCAGTGTTGTAAAGGTTTGAGGGAACAGTCCTTGAACTCCATTTCTAGGGAGGGTCTAGCAAGTGTCAACCAACACAACACACACATACTATCTATCTGCAAGGTTTCTAGCAGCTTCAGTTGCATAGAACCCTGAAAATTATTAATTAATGTATTATTAATAAATAAAAATCTTTTTTGTCTAGTAAAATTAGTATATGCGTTATGAAAGGTTGTCATTTTAAAAAGGTGACCCATGGTGCTAAGAAGTTTGGGAAGCACTGCTTTAGACTTGGGCAGGAGGTCTGGTCTAGAGGGTTGAGCCTCCATTTGCCTGAAGATAACAGCCGAAGGTCACCAGTTCAAGGCCACTGGCACTGTGCGACCTTGAAGCAGCTGAGCAGTTATTTCCATCTGCTCTGAGCCTGGGAGGATGGAGGCCAGAATGTGCAACCAGATCAAGAAAGAAACATCTGATTGTTGTGGTTTCTTGAAAGATAGAACCTTTCAAATTGTAAAAATCCCTATGGGGATTTAAATTTGCCCGCCTATGTAAACCGCCTTGAATAAAGTCCAAGGAGAAATCTGAGGACCAAGAAAGGCAGTATAGAAATACTTGTATTATTATTATTAATATTAGAACTCGTTTCTTTCTCCACATGCACAGAGCTCACCTCTTACTTCACAAAATGAAGCCCCACTATAGTCAATGGGACTTACTCCCAGGAAAGTGTGGACAGGATTGCAGCCCAAGAGCCCAATCCTATGCATGGCTACTCAGAAGTAAGCCCCATCAGAGTCAATGGGGCTTCCTCCCAGGAAAGTGTGGACAGGAGAGCAGCCTGTGAGCCCAATCTTGGGCACGTCTTCTCAGAAGTAAGTCCCATTCGAGTCAATGGTGCTTACTCCCAGGAATGTGTGGACAGGCCTGCAGCCTGAAAACCCTACAGGGGGTGAGGGGGGGTCATAAGACAGGCTCCCGCCCTTCCCAACGTCTGCTGGGCTTATTGCGAGGGGATCACGAGCGCTTCCCTGTTTTAAAACGAGATGCCCGTTGTCAGTTGCGCGCGTGCGCTCCTCTCTCGCACTGCCCCCCCCCCAGCCTTTTTGGGCGTTCACGCGCTAAGGCTTGTTTTCCGGTCTCACAGCGCGGCGCGTGCCCGCGCGGTTACTGCTGCTGCTCCACCGTTTCTCTCTCACCCACGCGCACCCCTCCCCCACTGCATCTCAGAGTTCGAACCGCCCAACCGCCTCTCCCTCCGCCGCCGTTGTGCGAGTGTGCGCGTGCGCGCTCCACCGCGCGGGGGAGGGGGGAGAGGAAAGGGGAGGGGGCAACCATGCCGCGGGGGCGGCCTCCAAAACCCGGCGGCCGAGAAAACAACACCAAAGCAGCCACCGAGTCAGGTAAAAAAGAAAAACAACCAAAAAAAGAAGCGCGGGCGGGCTCGTTAAAAAAAAAAAGAGGAAAAAAAATCCCCCTCCCGAAATGCCGCATCACAAAGCCTCCCGAGTGCTGGGGCTGGATCTTCCACACCGCGCGCGCAGGGTGAGCGAGAGAAAGGCGCCGTGAAACAATCCGCCGGGCCTCGTATATAGTCCCCGGATATGGAGGATGGCCGGGCCTATCGTGCGTGGGACTTCAGTGTGCGGCCGGCCCTTTGCGGAATGATACCGAGCTAACTCCGCGGCGGTCGGTGGCGGAGGAGCCGCGTGTGGCGGCCGCCGCGCGCTCCTAAAAACCTATATATAGAGGGAGGGAAGGCGAGGTTTAGTCAGAGCGGGCGGCGCGGGAGCGTGTGGGGGGGGGAATGGTGGGCTTCCGCCGCGGTGTGGCACGAGCGTCCCCTTCACGGGTTCGCGCTTTGCGGGGGGCGAGCGCCTGTGAAGGCCACGGGACTGGCAGCGGCACGGCGGATCTTTCCCCCCCCACACCCTCCCCGACTGAAGGGGCGGCGGGCGAGTCCCCTCACGAAGCTCCCCTCGAGTGCTGGGGGACGGCGCGCCTTCGGGGGAAGGGGGCGCTCTCGGGTCCACCTCCCTCTACACTGGCTCGGCTGCCTCCCGCTCCATCCTGAGCCCTCCTCTGAGGCACTTTGCATCACTGGGCAGTGCCACCCTTGCGTGCCTCAGTGCCAGGCTGGCGTGCCTGTGGCGCCCTAGCCTCAAGTGACAGACCATGTCGCAGGTGAAGCTCTGGAGTTCCCTCACTCCAGGGCTGTCAACCATCTTCACCTCATGGCACACTGACAAGGCACCGAAATGGTCTGGCACACCATTGGCAAGGCACACCATGCTGCCAGTGGGGGGCTCACACACATTGGCCCTACTAATAAACAACCTTCCCCTAAATTCCTGTGGCACACCTGTGGCCCGCTCACAGCACACCAGTGCCACGGCTCAGTGGTTGAAAACGTCTGCTCTAGGGGTGGTGCAAGTGCTGTATTTGCACTCAGGCCGTTTCTGACTGTAAATACACGTGGTTTAATATACATGGTAAATACACACAGTTTAGGTTATGTTGAGACATCAATTTTTCAACCTTTTTCATCTCGCAGCACTGACAAGGTGCTAGAATTGTCATCAGGTTTTGGGCAGTTGACAAGGCATGCCGCACTGACACCGGGGGCTTGCACCCCTCACCAGTGGCCCTACTAACAGCCCGATCCTATCCCATTTTTCAGTGCCGATGCAACCGTACCAGTGGGGTGTGCATTGCATTCTGTGGTGGGGAGGCAGTCACAGAAGCCTTCTCAAGGTATGGGAACATTTGTTCCCATACCTTGGGGCTGCATTGCGGCTGCACCAGTGCTGAAAAGTTGGCTAGGATTGGGCTGTGAGCCTCCCCCAAACTCCTGGCACACCACCCCACAGGGTTTGGAAGGGAATGCATGGGAAGTGCTTTGCATGTTTGTGAAGTGCTAAACAAATACTGCTTCTTAACATTAATGTTACTACTCCTAATGTAGTAGTGCTAGTTATTACCCTATCCCAGTATTTCTCAAACTGTGGGTTAGGACAAGCCAAAGGGCAAGGTAATTTCAGGTGGGTCCCCATTCATATCATTATTTTATTTTTAATATATTATACTTGATGCTACTGTGGTATGTGATTGCATTTGGGGAAGTGTTACATATGTGTACATTTAACAGGCTATTATGTATATACTTTTAACAATGATAGTCAATGGGACTTACTCCTAGGTAAGTGTAGGTAGGATTGTTAAAAATGTTCCTACTTGATGTCACTTCTGGTCATCACTTCAGTGTGTTCTGACAGATTCTCATTCTAAAAAGTGGGTCCCAGTGCTAAAAGTTTGAGAATCACTGCCCTATTTTATTGCATAGGATTGGGGTGGCAGCCACTTCATTAGTACCTATGATACCATCTCTGAAGTTTTATCAACCCTCATCTCAAATTCAATTTCAATTCCTGGCTTCCCCAAATAAGGGGGGGGGGGAATTCCTGTATGATATCTTGGTTGTTGACAGTACTGACTTTGATGAGCCAATGCTCTTCTTCAGGTATGGCAGCTATGAAAAGAGGGCAGACTAAAAATGATTCTCTTTCACTCGCGAGCTGTTCTACTTTTCATTTTCTTTGGCCTCCTGTATTCTTCCAAAATTCTTAGTGTTGATTGTGTACCTAAATGTCTTTCCCCTTGTTATGGCTTCCCAGAATTGTACTTTTCCCTAGTCCTCCATCTTCAATCAAGCATCAGCCACAGATGCAATCTGCCCATCTGAATTTTTTGCAGTGGATTATAGTGAGCTGAATGACAGCATACAAGGAGATGTGGGAAGATCCAAAAACCCAGGGTTACTAACCCATCTGATAATGGGAAAATGATTGTAGACATGGAATAAAAGCT
Organism: Tiliqua scincoides; assembly: GCF_035046505.1. Taxonomy (NCBI): domain Eukaryota; kingdom Metazoa; phylum Chordata; class Lepidosauria; order Squamata; family Scincidae; genus Tiliqua; species Tiliqua scincoides. Next base: position 69,170,741 of record NC_089824.1, read on the forward strand.
GTTTGTGTAGTCTTCCTCAAAGGAGATGTTACTAAAGGGAAAAAAATGAGAGGAAAACTGACTTCATTAAGGTGCAGTTTAGTAATGCTAACACGCCTTGACTTTTGTAATGGGCTCCCTTCCCTGGCACGCCTTCTCCCCTATCCCAGAATGTTTGCATGTGACTACTGAGCAGAGGAGCACTGGTGATTCACCAGCAGTAGCCCATTGCCAACTGGCACTGAGCTACCTCTGGCTGATGTTGAGGGCTGCAAATGTGCACGTTTATGGCAAGTTTGCAACATTCACCACTGGCAGACCTCCAGCAGTACGAGTTTAGGATTGGGCTCCAAGTTAGGTTTTAAGGATTTAAACACATTTGTGGTGGGTAACTCTATCAACACTTATTGCCCATGGTAATGTTCTTGAGCCATATACCATAACACCTAATGCTAGGAACAAACAATGGGATAACTATCAGCTTCATACCTGTTTGAATTTCCTGTGGTATCTGTCAGGTCAAAATCTCAGCAGATTAATGTCTCCTTCCTCTTCCCTCTCTGCACCTCTGCTAAAGGAAAAAAATTTTTTCATTCTCACCACCGGGTCCGTCATCCTTAATTGTCTTCAACCTGCAGAGTACAATCCTCACTTCTTGTTACTGATCAGAATTAGTCTGTCTCATTCAGCCTTTGGCCATTTCTAATGTCTGTTCTTGTGTCTCCAGTCCAGGCAGGAGAACAAAGGTGAGAAATTTGAGATGGGCAACACTGTTCAATCTGAAGATACCCATTAGTGATGCCACATCACCTGCCTTTATCACATACCCCTCCCCCATGCTAAAGCATAGGCACCTGTATAACACTTGTTTAGGGGCAGGTATGAAGTGAAGTCTGAAACCTTCTGATGTTGGCTCCAACTTAGTGCCTTAAAAAACCAAATTAGAAGCATGAAGCTGCACACAGATTCCCTAGATTTGGTTTACTACAGTTCTGTGTCATAACAAGGCAATTGCTAACATATTCTTCCATACCTAGAAGAAATGAGACAGCTGTGCATGTTACATTCTCTATTAAGTATCTACAACTGTTATTCTGTCTGTGCTCAGGTGCTGTCTGTTGAGAGCTCCTGATCCTCTGCTTCATAAGTCTCTGTGTTTCAACCCATTGTGACACATACATGCTTTGGTTTTAATAAATCCTCTGTGTTGACGGCACATCTGAATCCAGGATATATTCCAGTTCCATGTTTGCATTCTTGTCATTCTTTGGAATTAAGTTTCTTCTATTAAAAAATGAACTTCTTACACTGGAATTGGGTTTATTTCTACTTTTGGTTTTCTAAAAAGCCAGAACAACCATAAAATGAAAAAAAAAAAAAGATTTAAAAAGTAGGGTTGTACAGTAAGAAAAACATGACTAATCACAATTGAAACCAATGAAATAAGACTAATAAACACCATTAATTTCAATGGGACTATCAGCCCAATTCTAACCACTTTTCCAGAACTGATGCAGCCATGCCAACAATGCAGCCATACTGCGTTCTGTGGTGGGGGCGGGAAGGAGGCATCCTCAAGGTAAGGCCGTGGTTCCTGTACTGAGCCATAGCTCTCTGGCGACCTGCGGAATCCTTGTGAAAAACCCACTGCACTATACAATGTATAGCAGAGGTTTTCAACCACTGTGCGCCACAAGTGAGCCTCAAATGTGCCACAGGGCCAGAGGAGACAGCAGTTGCTAGGGGGAAGAGTGACTGAGCCTTGCGTGGCAACACAAGTACTTGCTGCAAAGGGAGCAGAAGCGGCTGCTCTGCCTCACTCTGCAGCCTGCTTATAAGAAGTGACCAGGAGCTGCCACTTTGAATTTCATGCTGTCGCATGTTGATTGGGCAGTTGGAGAAGCCAGACAGGAGCCATGTTGTGGATGAGAGAGAGAGTGAGCCAGTCAGACGTGTATCAGGTGAGAAGCAAGCAAGTGAAGTGGAGTCTGCTTGGAGCCACTGACTGAAGGATTGGCTAGCTGAAAAAGATCCTGCCTGCAGCAACCCTCCTTGTGTTGCTCCACTGAGAGGGCACTTTTTGGCACTTAGAGTAAGGGAGTTATTTGCACTCTCAAATAAATGAGCAGGCAAATAACACATCTCTCCACCTCTTCCCACTCCACCCCACCCACCCACACAACTCATTCCTTCCCCCATCCTAAAATCTCATATAATCACACCTAACACCTCCCTTTCCATACTCCCCTTGTTCGTCCCTAATTTCCAAAGATCTGGAATCCATTACCTTGCATTATCTGTCTTCTCCCCTACCTGCAGTTCAATCCTGCACCTAGTTTTAATCATGCCACCTCATTGCCCCTCCACATCTCTTCAGCACACCATGTGCTCAATTTTACCTCACTTTGCCAACACTGGCATTCTGACATTTCTGATAAAAATTTGACTCTGAACCAGTGGAACCTTAGCTTCTCTGGGCAACATGGAGGCTGGATCCTTCCTCTACAGGCCACTGTGTATCCTTGAGCCAGCCCCGCCAACTCTAAAGGAAGTGCACCGTTCGTTATGGCATGTTTGCAACAGTACTGGGCCAGGACAAGGAACTTGCGCTGGCCCAGGGAGCACTCGGGACTGTGCTCTGAATAGCTTACCGCACAATCCTATGCATGTCTACTAAGAAGTAAGTCCCTTTGGCGTCAATGGGGCTTACTTCCAGGAAAGTGTAGGTAGGATGGGCTGTTATTTTCCACTTCAACATCTGTTTCTTTAGCAAGGCCATGCTGCTAATTAGGTAAAATCTACAAAGACTTGGGTATTTTCCACCTTGTAATTTGTTCTGTATAATGCAGTACAAGCCTCTGAATTTTTTTGGTCTTTTTAAATATTGAAATTCCAAAGAAATAAAAATTAATCTCCTCTTAAAAAACTCAACTGAATTTGAAAAGGTTTCCAGAATCTCAGCAAAGTTCATTTGCAAGATTATAAATCAGTTTTAATTTAATGTAGTGTCAGATACCACTGGTAAGGCATTTTTAATATGTTTCCTTCCAGGTTCGAAGCTACAATTATTGTTGTGGTATTACTTTTAGATCTTTTGGCAATTTTTGTTTAATGGGCATTGTCTTTCAACTATTAAAGGAGAATACTAGGTATGTCTCATGTTAGCCTCTTGCTATTCAAATTTAGTGGGTTCTTATTGGGCAATAATTCCTCTGTAATGCACTAACAGAATGTCTAATTTGAGAGTACATTTTCAAATGGAAGCATAGTTTCACTCAAAAAAGTGTTGTGCTTATTTTGTAGATGGTGTTTTAACACTGAATACAGACAGCAATAATTATACACAGAAAATATCAAACTTTCGTAAGTGTGAGATCTGTTTTTTGTCTTTTTCAAAAGACACGCAGTTCCAGCGCCACATGAGGGATCATGAGCAAAATGACAAGGTGTGTATCTATAAATCTGGGTCATTTTTATGATAAAATGAACAATGTGTGCAAATTTCCATTTAATTTTCTCTTGAATCAAATTTCAGAATTCTTTGTAAATTTACATTTTGAGAAGCCTAAGTGAACATAATTTTCATAATCCTCTTTCCCTTAAATATCTCTAGAAAGATTCAAGGTAAACCTTATTTTATAAGGATGTCTTACTGTTCCTAGCCTAGCAATAACCAGTTGCGTTAGGAATTACAGCTAGTTGACCCACTGAGTGTATAAATATATTAATGAGCTTAATAATACAGAAACTCAAACTTTATCAAGAAAACTAACTGTGCAAAATTTCCGCAGCTTCAATGTGTAATAAAGTACGTTAGGATCTTAGTTTTGAAATAATAATAATGAGTAAGTATTTATATACCGCCTTTCTGGTCATCGGATTACTCCTCTGACTTTATTCAAGGCAGTTTACATAGGCAGGCATTTCTAAATCCCTCAAGGGGAATTTTACAATCATAGAGGTTCTCTCTTACAAGAACCAACATTTCAGAATGGATCTTCCTGGTTTGGTCTTACTTCTGGCCTCCAGTTCTCCCACGCAGGCTGACAAGCAGCTCTATCTCTCACAAATCTGTTTTGCAAATTTTAATCTCTTTTCCAAGGAAATGTTGAGGGTTGAATTCTGTAAAGCTGCATTGTGTAAAGCCCAGTTATAATGCCAAAAGAGTGTAAAGAGGAGAATGCTTCAAAGTGCATTGGCAAAATTATGTCATATAAATGCAGTAAACAGAGAAAATATGGCAAAGGGAAAGAGAGTCATTGGGAAGATTCATGGGCGGCCCATTCCTAATCTGCCCTGGAGCAGGCAGTCTGGTGGCACAATTTGGGCCAAGGGGAATTAATTTTCCTTATTCCAAGCAATGCAGCAGAGGCGGAATGGGGCTACTAAAGAGATGGTGCAGATCTGTGCAGCCCAGTGGTAGGCCAGACTGCCCGGGAGGGGTGTTAGGATCTGGCCTAAGTGCAGAATCCTGGTTCTGCCTCTCCTGGTCCTCCAGGGCTCTGGTCCCTGCCTGCTGCGCACCCAGGAATGCCCCTTGAAATGCCTTCCCCACACCCCTGTGCCAGTGGCCTGCTGTCAGTGCAAACTTACCTGAAGCTAGTGCTGTGGAGGCCAAATTCGGCCTCCAGAGGTCTGTGCAACTCTGTGCACTGGTCTTTCGACTCCTGTGGTGGTGCAGAAGTGCCTTATGGCACTTTTGCAACACCTCCAGCCTAAGTAACTCTTTGGATTGGGCCCTATTAGGAAGTTTGGGTAATTGACAGTTCCTCATTTTGGTGCTGTTTGTGTTTGATGTGTTTGGCGCTATTTAATGTGTTTTTTGTCTTGTATATTATCTGCTTAATAAGCTGAAATATTGCCTTGATTTCATTTTTCATCAATAGCCTCATCGATGTGACCAGTGTCCAATGTCGTTTAATGTTGAATTCAACCTTACACTCCATAAATGTACCCACAATGGAGAAGATCCTACTTGTCCTGTATGCAACAAAAAATTCTCCAGAGTGGCTAGTCTTAAAGCTCATATTATGCTACATGAAAAGGAGGAGGTATTTACGTTAATTTTTTTGAAGTGCACATTGGATACAAACATGGGAAGTGATTGCTTGTGTGTTTCAGAGGCTCCAGAACTCTACTGGAAAAGGTTTTTGCACCAAAACAAAGGGTTTTAACAGAAATTGTAATTAGCTGTTACAGACTAATACTGAGGTATTCAATCTGTGCATCCCGCCTCCCTAGTGAGGCGTGGCTAGCCTCCAGGGGCGTCACCAGGCATCTCGGGGAGAGAGGCTGCTCTGCTCTGCTCTGCTCAGCTCAGCTGCACATGCTGCCTCCTGACTTGCTGCTTTTCCGAGGCTGAGAACGAGGTGGGTGGGACAGTGTGAAACATGGTGGGGGGAGGTGGGAGAGAAGGCTGGCTGGGCAGGCAGACGTGCCGCATCTCATCATGGAGCTCTCTTCATGTGCAACCTTGCCCCAAGGACTACATTTCCCAGTGTGCCCCTCGCCCTGCGCAACCTGGGATTGGTCAAGGCTGCTTGGGAAAGAAGGAGCCAGCCTGCTCCTAGTGGGGGGGGGGTGTCCAAATGCCCCAGCCTGCATCCCTCCGTCTTGCTGGGGGGAACGGGTGGCATCTGCATGTTGGGTGTGTGTGTGTGTGTGTGTGAGCAGCCCCCATCTACTTTGGGGTGAGTTGTAATCTTGCAGGGTGTGGCTGCAATCCTTTCCACACTTTCCGGGGAGTAAGCCCCATTGACTCAAATGGGGCTTACTTCTGAGTAGACCGACATAGGCTTGGGGTCTGTGTCAGCTTAACCAAGGATCCTCACCTTTCTCTTTTTCCTTCCCCTTCAAAAAAGAAAAAAACCCACTCTTGATGGCTTTCTCTCCAAAAATTGATTAAAAATAAAAAAATCCCCATTCCTTTTCAGCTATCCCTTTTTCCTCCTGCCTCCTTTTGGGGGGGGGGGGTGGTACTCTGTTGGCTGCTATTGTAAGACAAAAGGTACAATCCTAGCTAGGTCTACTCAGAAGGAAGCCCTGTTGTGTTCAGTGGGACTTACTCCCAGGAAAGTGGGGTTAGGATTCCAGCCAAACAGTCTCTAGATCTCAGTTTGCATCAGTTTGCAATTAGCAGATACACACAGAACAAAGTCTTCCCCTCCTGCAAATTCATCACTTCCCCCCCCCTTTCCAAAACCCTCCAGGTGTGCTGCTAACAAACTCAGGGCACAGTCCTAACCAGGTCTACTCAGAAGTAAGTCCTATTTTGTTCGTTGGGGCTTACTCTTAAGTAAGTGTGGTTAGCATTGCAGCCTCAGAGTGCTGGCAGCCTTGTTTCTAGTGTATAATTATAACACCTTCATCCCCATTTTGGGGGTAACTGAGGTGAGGTGTTGTAATGGGGAGCCGTGGCCAATGGCTACAAGGATCAGGGGAGGCGTGAGCCGGAAAAGTTCGAGAACCACTGGACTAATATCTGAATCTTGTTTGTGATTCTGGTTTGGTGATTAAATGCAGACACAATAGCAAACAGTGGTCTGTGCTAAAGATATAGAAACTAATTGCATCTGAGCAACACAAGAAAAGCAGGAGGCTCATTTACCTAATGATAAATCACACTTTGGCATTATGTAGTTCCAGCTCATAGTGTGATCATAGTGAGATCTTTAAGCTAGTTTTGGAAGAGCAAGTTATCTTTATAGGATTTGTTTATTAAAGTATGTATTTCACACATTTGTGGCGTATTTATATTAGCTCTAGAAGGAGTTGGGTAAGCTCTCAAGATAGAATAAGTGTATATCGTTTTTCACTCTTTTTAATGTTTGTACAGTTCTTGAGACACAAAATGTTGCTGCAACAGTTGATTTTATGAAATTGTAGAAAAGAATCAAACCAGTTTTGCAATTTTTGCAGAATCTTATCTGTTCAGAGTGTGGAGATGAGTTTACTTTGCAGAGCCAGTTGGCTCTACACTTGGAAGAACATCGTCAGGAGTTCTCAGGAAACAAAACCTATGTCTGTAAAACCTGTAAAAAAGAGGTTGACTCTTCTACCCAACTAAAGGAGCACATGAAAACTCATTACAAAATAAGGTGAGATGAATATTTGAATATGTTCAGAAGTATGTTGCAGAAACTGCCTTGGCATCATGCTTGTTGTGCCCAGGGGAGGGGGTCTAGGAAACGACAGGTGGGTCAGCCTCATATTTGTTCCAGGTTAAGGTGGTGGAACACCTAATCAAGGATAAAATCTTAAGTTATATAGATGAGCAAGCTTTGCTGGAGGAGAATCAGCATGGCTTCTGTACTTTTTGCCCCATGAATCTTTTAGAATTCTTTGAAAAGATCAACAGGGATGTGGGTCAACCCATTGATACATACCTGTACTTTCAGAGTGCACTTGACACAGTCCTTCACCAAAAGCTCCTGAGAAAACTCCTTGGTCAAGAAAGAAGGATTAGGAACTGGTTGAAGAACAGGAAACAGAGTTGGGTGTAAATTGGCAGTTTTTACAAAGATGAAAGGTGAAGAGCAGTGTGCCCCAAGGATTTGTCTTGGGACCAATGCTTTTCAGTTTGTTCATAAATGACCTGGAGTTGGGAATAAGCAGCGAGGTGGCCAAGTGTGCAGATGACACTAAACTTTTCTTGGTGGTGAAATCTAGAATGGATTGTGAAGAGCTCCAGATTTTTCTAAATTGGGAGAATGGACAGCAAAATGACAGATGCACTTCAATGTAAGTGCAAAGAGATGCCCATTGGGACAAGAAATCAAGATTTCACATACACACTGATGGATTCTAAGCTGTCTGTGACTGATTGTTAGAGATGAAGTGAGGTTCTGGTGAGACAGATCAATGAAAGTGATTGGCCAGTGTGCAGCGTCTGTGAAGTCCTTTTTCGTGCTTGGGATCATTAAAAAGGTGAAGTCCTTTTTCGTGCTTGGGATCATTAAAAAGGTATTGAGAATAAAGCAACCAATATTATGATGCCATTGTTGTGTCCAGTTCTGGTCACCACATCTCAAAAATGATACAGTGAAGCTGAAAAAAGTGCAGAACTGAACAACCAAAATTATTATAGTGGCCTGGGGCACCTCCCTTGCCATAGGATGTTGTGATGGCACCTGACCTAGATGCCTTCAAAAGGGGATTGGACAGATTTATGGAGGAATGGTCCATCCAATTGCAAACCTGGCCCTGGGGTTAAGGAGAAGAACTAAGAGGATATAAGAGATCCCAAATGGCTACTGTCTTTTTGCCACTAACCATGGGACATTTGTTGGGGCTCTTGTGCTGTGTGTTTGTTACAGATTTAGGGGGCAGTGTTTGTTGGAATACAGTTTTATGATCTTATGCATATGTATTCTATCAGCAGGCACCGACTTTGTAGGGTGCCTAAGATACAAAATCATTGGGGGCAGTGAACAAAAATTAGTGTATTTTTTAAATGAGCTGATGAGTATAGGATCAAATACAAATACATTTAATTGTTCAATGTGCTTTTGCAGGGTATCAAATTCTAGATCGTACAATAGAAATATTGACAGAAGTGGGTTTACATATTCGTGTCCACACTGTGGAAAAACGTTCCAGAAACCAAGTCAATTGACACGACATGTTCGAATACACACAGGTAAGGTGAATTCAATGTGTATTCAGGATAATTCAAGTATTGTTCTGTATTTTCACAATAGCATGCTTACTGATTTTCCCCAACAATGGCTTAAAATGGGCTTTGTATGCATTTTAGCAAAAGCTGGAACTCATCTCAGATGTGTATAATACATATGTGATTAACCACAGCATGTCACAGAGTGAACTCCACACGCTGTCTGCCAGTGGGATGCAATGAGATCCAAGGCTGGGGATGCAGACTGGGAAGTAATACTTGATGTCACACTGTAAGGCATTCGGGGGGAGCTACTCCAGACCCTGTACAATCATGTTGCCTGTTGAAGCAGAGCTGTTGCTGCTGCAGCTCTTGTCAGAGAGACTCGAGTTTGTGCCACTAACAGTTCTGCCTCCCCTGTGATTGCGCAGCCACTCAGAAACGGGAGGCTGAGCTGTTGCTGCCACAAGCTCTCGTCTCTCCCTCTATTTGAGGCTACTTTAATTGGAGACACATGAGGCTCTGGGGCCATTTTCATTGCAGCAGTACAGGACGGGAGGCTCCAACTCTCCTGACTGCATGTCTCTGCTTGCTGTGTATCACATTTTACTCACTGCTTGCTGTGTATCACATTTTACACTTTTATGATTGAATAAAATAATTTTTGCATTAAAGACTTTAATGCTGAATGCACAGAATTGTTGCACTAAAATGCAACAATTAAGTTGAAATACCAATAGTGAGCACTTTTATTTTGAAGTGTCAGATGTATCATTCAGAGTGCCTTCTGATATTTGTTGGCAAGCAAACTGATACAATCATTTCTAGGTTCTACATTGTGAATATTTTTTTAATTTACCTGCAAACAACTTTTAATTTGTATTTTAATTTTAATTCTTGCTGGAAATGAGAATAATGTGATTTGGAAACAAGCTCAGTTTTTTTAAAATGTGAAATTGCAGAAAAAGGACACAAGAGGTCAGCCTTGTCCTAAATTCCAATACAGTGTTTCAGTGTTCTTTTCTGAAATGAAATTTGTTTGATTTCCAGGACTACTTAATGCAAATGTTGAATAGTTAGAAATTTTGAATCTACAGCTATAACTGTACCATTGAATAAAAGGAAGAAGTTTTCTTGTTGAGATTGTTCTTATAGATATTAATAACATGGGGGATAAGATGGAACTCTGCTGCTCCTGAAAAACCGGTGTGCTGAATAGGTGTCCTCTAGTAACACCTTCTGGGTCCTACTGGAACCACTTCAAAACAGTGCCCCCCCCAGGCCACGCCTGGCCAGACATCCCAGAAGGTCTCCATAGTTGATGGTGTTGCTACCTAGAGGTCCACAGAGATGCAGTCACCCATCAAGTCTTCAGTGCGGATAATCTACCAGGACAACCAGAGTGCTTTCAGTCCCAAAGCCTGTCTGAAGCCAGATTGACTTGACAGATAATCCAATTTATCCAGAAACCTCTTGTTGAGATGCTACCACCCATTCAGTTACCTTGCTCAGAAATGGGATGTTGGAGTCTGGTGAGGAGAGAGGGAAGAAGAGAAGAGGATGGTGAAAAAAACCGCTGAACTACAGAGCTCAGAGGATTAGCACCCCGTCCCTAGCAGAGGCAGGGTTGGTTGGCAGGGAGGGGTAGGATACCTTCTACACTATGTGAAGACAACGTTTTTGGATTGGTCCTGCTTCTTAGTCATGGAAGGGGCATCTTTTGAAGGGTCTTGAATGCCCCCCTTCTACCAGAGAAAGACAATTCAGACCATGGTTAGAGGCTGTGGCTGGAAAAAGTTCTGGGTGGGTTCCTAGGGTCATCCTATGAACAACCTGTAAACATACTTCACCAACTTGTGGCAGAAGTGCTAGCCTCTTGCTGAAAACTTTCTTTAAAAACTTATGATAACTTCTGTAATTATAACTTTTATATATAATACAGTATTAATCCTCACAATATGATTTTGTTATTCTTGGTAAAGTGATTGTTGCTGTCCCATGGGGGGGAGAGGGGGAGAGAGAGAGAGAGAGAGAGAATGAATTATAATATACAAGGGCCATTTTTTTAGGGTTTTGGTAGACAAAAATGTTCTTTTCCATTACAGTTTTGTATGCATTACTAAATTTCAGTGTGCTCTTATTACCAAATTTATTTTAAATTTAAAATCAATTTCTGTGTTTTAATATTACTTATTTCTAATGAGAACATATCTCTGTGTGTTGTATCTTTTTTAAAGGTGAACGACCATTTAAATGTAGTGAATGTGGAAAAGCATTTAATCAGAAGGGAGCATTACAAACTCATATGATTAAACACACTGGTGAGAAACCACATGCCTGTGCCTTTTGTCCTGCAGCCTTTTCTCAGAAAGGCAATCTTCAGTCACATATTCAGAGAGTTCATTCAGAGGTAACTAGCTCATTGATGGCGGTTATTAGCAACATACTTTATATTAAGATCTGTATTGTCCCTATCAACATTCAGTATTTCTATAAGTTTTGAACCATTAATTGTATGGGCTGTTACTAGGTAGAATAGAATAGGTGTCTTTTGTTTTAGATGTTTTTATTGTTGTTGAAGTATTGTACAGAATCTAGATAATTGTCTATGAGGGATGTTTGGACAGAAAAGGGAGAGTTCCTTTGTTCTTGTAAGTTTTTTTTTTTTTGCTTCTTCTCCTTCCTTCTCCCTCATTTTGTCTCTTCTCTTGTCCTACTCCTTCTTGTGCTCTTCTCTTCCAGGCTGTATATTATTGTCATAATCACCCTCTTTACCACTTTCATCCCAAGACCAGGAAGGGAGAAGGGTTTGCTTTGCCAGGTTGTTGGTCATTCTGCTTGGGCACACTTTTTTGTTCATATTTGGGAGCATTGGCCAACAGTAATGATGAACTGGCAATGATCATGACACACAGAGAAGGAGAGAAAAGAGAATGAAATGGGAAAGTTAGATGTGAAGGGAATGCAAGGGGGAAGAGGCCTTTGAACTCCCAAACAGCTCTTCCCCACCACCTCCTGTGAAATTTCACAGGCAATGAATTACCTTGCTATTGTATAATTGCATATATTGTATAATAATAATTGCATATATTGTATAATATACAATCTCAATTGTATAATTGAGATTGCTAGTCGAAATCACTGTTTGCAATGGAATTTGTACAGCCCCTTATAGAGCATGTGAAAGTAGATTTTTCACTAAGCCAGTACTTTTCTGATCAACAGCCAATGTAGCTGAAAACGTTGCCACCTTTATTTAATGTTGAATATCTCCAGTCATATTTGGATTTGTGGTACCATTTTCTCTGATGTGTAAAATCTTGATACAGTACTAAGTCCTAGCATCTAAGTGGCTCCATCACCATCCTAACACCTTTATGCTTATCTTCTTTACATTGTTTTCGTCTTAACAATAGAATTTGCTTGAGACATAATTTAATTTCTTTTGCTTCAAGCATAGTCAAAAACAGCGAACAAAAAAAGCCACCTACATTGCTTCTCATAGTTCAAGTCTTTATCCATTTTGTGAGTTGAAAAAGGGCTTTAATGGGTTCTTGGAAGTGGTTGTGCTGTGCAGCATGCTTAGGGATATGGCTGGGTTTTTTCCCCCCATATCTTTGCTGCCTAGAATTATTCTGTGGTGCGTGTTTGACTACTCTGTCAGCTGTACAATGAGGCTAAGGTTGCAATTCTATACATAGCTACCTAGAAGTAAGTCCCATTGAGCTCAGTAGGATTTACTTCTGAGTAGACATGCATTTGCTTGCACCTTTGAAAGAGCTACTAATTATAATATATTTCATAGAATAATCATAATTGCAAAGTTTTAAAACTGAGTTTTTTTCTCTCTCATTTGTTCCTAAAGGTAAAGAATGGCCCAACATATAACTGTACAGAGTGCAGTTGTATCTTCAAAAGTTTAGGCAGCTTAAATACCCATATCAGCAAGATGCACATGAGTAACACTCAAAATGCAACAAGTTCTACTACAGAAACATCTCACATTACAACGGTAACCTTTACATTCTAGTCTGTTTGTAAAGAGGATTTTTGTATATCATTGCCTACATGTATGTTTTCTGGGTATATATGTGGATGATATTTCTTCAGAGATGGGCAAAATCTACCACAAATTTCTTCTCTTCAGGAATTGTAGTTTTGCAAGTGTACAGTATGTTGGCCAATTCACATTCATGTCAGTGAGGCATGCCAGCAGTAGTTCTCAGTAGACTATGGCCATGGCCTTTAGCTTTCTTTTCCTTAGCAGATAAGTAATATAACAAATTTAACTAGGACACAGTAATCTGCTTGGGTCTTTTTAGTCTCTAGGCTCGCTAACTCTTAGTTATTAAGACTCATCCTAAGGAGTGCAAGTGAAAGAAAGTTCACTCAAGTGAGCAAAGCAGTCCTCCCCTCCCCCCCCCCCCCACACTCCACAAAATCTGCTCCAGACAAAGCAGAGCAACAGGATTTAAGGAGAAATTAATAAAAATGCCCCCTCCCTTACAAATGTAGTTGATGGTGGTTTGCCTCTAAAAATTCACACGGCAATATATTTGTTAGGATTGTATCCTAATACTGCAAGTCTATGCATGGTACTCAGAAATAAGTTGCTTTTATGCATTTTTAGTCGATTAATCAGTTAATTAAGTCTGTTAAGGATTGTGTCTATGTCTCATATATGAGAAGAATAGTTCTAGAAAAAAGCATGTTTTGTTTTTAGTTGATACATCATTCCCCTGCAAAGGAGGGAATGCCTCCTTTGCTTGTCTTCTGCAGTTTTTATACATACCTAAAATGCATTCTTAAAACTCTACTTTCCCAGCATTTCTCAAAATGTGATTCAACCTTGGGACTCTTTGAGACCCCTTTAGGGGCTCCAGGAATACACCATAAGTGACCACCATTTGCCCCCTGCCCAGTTTGCACCTGTACTCTTGGTCTCCCTAAGACTGTGTGCATGCTCTTGCAGGGCTCCTTGAACTGCTTTTAGTTGTGGAAAGGGCTCTGGAGACTGATAAGTTTGAGAAATGCTATGCTAGCCAATTAGTTGGGGATATTTTTTGGTCCAGTGCTGTCAAATGTAAGGCCCGCAGGCAGATGCTGTTCTGCCAGATTCCCAGTCCAAGCTCTGCCTGGAGAATTATGCCCACTTTTTGCTAAATAGCTCCCCTTCTTTCCTCAAAAATGACCCTGGTTCTGCCCTGCAGTACTGCTGGACCCCACCACCAGGGTAGCTCATCTGTTTAACCTACAGAGGTCCTCCTTCCTTCCAGCAGCCTCCCACCACTACAGCAGCCCCTTGGTCCTTAGCAGGTCTTGGACACAGCAGCCAAACACCAGTCTTAGTGTCTCCAGTAGTTTCTGCTCCAGCAGCTTCCAAAGTCCATTCACACATCAGTCTGTCCTTCCTCAAGCTTTCCTCCTTTGCTACCCCCCACCAAACTCTCCCTTCAGCAGGTGCTTTTATGCCTGAGGGCCCTATTGCCTTCAAGTGGCTGCAGCTGTGCAGCACACGCTGCTGGATGCCCAGGCCTTACCCTTAAAGGGGCCACTGCTGATACTACATCTATCTCCTTGCCAGATCTTCCGCGATTCCAATACAGATGCGACCCCTGGAAGCAATTTATCCAGCCCCTGTTATAATTGGGTCTCTCTGATATCTTGAAAATATGAACAAGATTTGCACATTTTCTCTTCTGTTATTTGCAGCTCATGAGTTTCTATGTGAGAAGGAAGTACTTATTTCTGGCCATCATCTGCTGAATGATGTCACTTTTTGCTTAATGATGTGACTTCCAGCCCTCAGAAGGCAGTATGCACACTAACTTTGGCCCTTTGTATGAAATGAGTTTGACATCCCTGTTTTAGTTAATCAAAATGTTTAAAATCTATTAAACCAATGAATTGACTAAAAATTCTTGCTCAATTCCCAGAGAAAGTGAATATTTTACTTCAATACAACTTACAAACAACACTTACTTCACAAATAACAAATACTTCAACTTACAAACAACATATTTATTTTTTCCTGTTCTCTGGCAAAGGATGGGGGCATTCCTAACTGTTGAAAATTGGTATATAAATACTGTTGTTGTTGTTGTTGTTAATAAGTGTATGGGAATGCCCTCGCACCAGCACAAGGTAGGGTCTACTGATTAACAAGGTCTCCTCTCCACAATCCTCCTGCTGACTGTTAACCCCAGTCATCAAGTGTACGGACAATGCTGTTGGGCTCATTGCCCAAAGACTTACCTTTTTCTTCTTGGTCTCCTTTAATCTCTCCCTCCTTCGTGGCATAGGGTGTGGACCCTTTAAGGGAGAGAGGATGCTTATGGCTGCTGTCTGTAAATGTCCTATGTGCATTTAGCAGCAACTGTCTCTCTGCTACCTTGCACAGCCCAAGTCTGTCCAGCAGGCAGTGGAAGTCAACAAGGCCTGCTCAGCCTTGCTGTTGTTGGTTTTGCCTTTGTCTGACACACTGTACCCAGGAGGGCCTGTGTCTGACACACTGTACCTGCACCCTTCCACAGTGGTAGCAGCTAAGTGTTTGGGAACTGTCAGGCCTCCCTAAACACCTGACCTGGGTGAGAAGAGACAGGTTAAGTTCTGTCCAAAATGGTCAAGGTTTAAGACTTCAAAGAAAGGGAGATCCCTTGGCAGTTCCTCAAACAATCTCTAGGCTATATCCAACAAGCCCAAATAGGCCTGATACCAGACCCGAATCTTTCACCCCACTGGTCAGGGCCTGTCTCTTGCAGTTTGCACACCATTGGTATCAAACAACCACCAATGTGTGAGAGAGACAGTATCAGTCGGGTACTCAGTAGAGTTCATCTTGGTCTCACTGAAAACTGGAGATTTTTAAATTATTTTTTAATAGAACAATCAGAAGTGTAGCTTCACATACCAATACAAAGACAATACAGGCAATACTTCCAGTTCTCATACGGTTCTTATAATTGTCAGTACAGAGTCCTACCCTTTGTAGTAGCGACTGCTCCAAGAGTTTTTACTAGTCTTGGTAATGTTAATTACCCATCTACAACAGAAGGGAATATATATCTACCCATACTTGGACAATATTCTAATAAGAGCATCCTCCAAACCGCAGGCTCTTGCTCACATGCAGTTGGTTATGGATTGCCTGACTGGGCACAGGTTTGTAGTTGATGTCAAAAAGAGTTCACTGATCCCAGCACAGGTCCTGGAACACTTGGGAGTTCTTATAGACAGGAAGGGGTTTTGAGTATTTCTGTCACTGCAAAGAAGACAGAGGTTATTGGAAATTTTATGAGATCTGGCAAGGACAGAAATGGTAGACATAATGACATTGGCCGTATTACTGGGGTTGATGGTTTGGTTTTGTGCCAGAATCTGGTAGCTTGGTCAAGGTTTCACACAAGATGCCTCCAAGGGATCCTGCTATCATTTGCACATCTAACAGCAGTGTTTCTCAAACTGTGGGTTGGGACCCACTAGGTGGGTTGTGAGGCAATTTCACGTGGGTCCCCATTCATTTCAATATTTTATTTTTAATATATTAGACTTGATACTCCCATGGTAGGTGACTGCATTTGGGGAAATGTTACAGACCTGTACTTTTAACAAGCTACTATGTATATTAACAATGATAGTAAATGTGACGTTCTCCTGGGTAAGTGTGGGTAGGATTGCAGCCTAGGATTGTTAAAAATTTTCCTCCTTGATGATGTCACTTTCAGTTATGACATTACTTCCAGTGGATCCTGACAGGTTTTCATTCTAAAAAGTGGGTCCTGGTGCTAAATGTGTGAGAACCACTGTAATAGAGAGATGAATCCACAAGGTGGTCAATGTGCCCCCTTCAGCTACAATTAAACATCAGATGGTGGTTGAGTCTGGGCGGGCTAACAAAGGGCATGAATTTGCAAACCCCAATCAGAACAGTAGATACCATGGATGTCAGTCTGATGGGGTGGAAGGCTTACATGCACGGAGCCTTTGCCCAGAGAATGTGGTCCCACTGGGACTCCAGGAAAAAATTAATTTCCTGGAGCACAAGGCCATTTGATTAACTTACTAGAAATTCAGGGCAGGTCTAAGGGGACAGAATGTACTAGTGAGGATGGATAATGACTCTGCCAAAGCATACATCAACCACCAGGATGGCACAGGGTTGCAGGGTCTCTACAGAGAGGCAGAAGACAGGTCACAGTGGGCAGAAAACAACCTAAAACTCATTAAGGGCAGAATATCTGGCAGGCATAAAGAACAAGGCAACTGATTGGCTCAGTTGCCACAGGATGAAAGAGTCAGAATGGTGTGTGCATCTCGAGATATTTCCCAAATGGAGGTTTGGTACTCCAGCACTGGATCTATTTGTGACGGGGGACAATGCTCAGATCCCAAGATATCTCATGACTAACAGAGTGAGGAGCTGAGGGCACAGATACTCTCCAGATAGAATGGCCTTGGGGGCTCCTCTGTGCATTTCTCCCCTTCCCATTAATTCCTCTGGTGCCCCAGAGAATATGCCGGTTGAAGGTCAAAATCCTCATAACTCCAGGATGGCCAAGGAGCCCATGTTACTTTGATTTTGTGCCTATGTTCATACAAGAACCCTGGGTTCTGCCACTCAGAGCAGATCTCCTGTGGCAACTACCTTTGCTGTATCCAGAAACCTTCTATCTAACAGCATGGAAATTGGGAGGTTACGTACATCTAGAAAGTTTGGGGTACATGGACAGGATTGTAGAATCCTTTTAGCTGTGCACAAACCTTTCACAAGGAGGATGTACACATCAGCATGGAAGACCTTCTGTGCTTGGTGTACCAAAAAGCATCTTCCAAATCCATGTCCAAGAGTGGTGAATGTCTTGACCCGCCTACAGGATGGTTTGTATAAGGGACTTAGTGACTGTGCATGCAGGTATTGGCTTGCCAGGGGATCTTAGAGGTCACAGAAGACATTCATCTGTTTTCCCATCCTCATACAAAGAGGTTCCTGAGAGGAGTGATCCAGTTGAGGCTTCTGCTTGTTCACAGATTCCTGACTTTGGACCTCAACAAGCTACTGCAGTCCTTGATGCAGTTGCCCTTCAAACCCATGGCCATGGTTTCTTTGAAGGTTTTGTCTCTCAAGACAATATTTCTGGTAGCAATTACATCCGCTGGAAGAGTATCTGAACTGGATCCTCTTTCAGTCTATCCAAGGCTATGCATTTCTTCCGGAATAAGGTGGTCTAAGACTAGACTCCATCTTTATGCCTAAGATTAACACTCTCTTGCATATGCAGGAGGAATTAGTACTACACTCATTCTGTCCTAATCTCATTTATCCAAGGGAGGAGCAGCATATACTAGATGTTAGGAGAGCTTTGTGTTTTTATAGACAGGACCAGGTCGATGTGTAAGACTGAGGCCTTGTTTGTTAACAGTGCAGGGAAATAATGTAGAAGGAAAAGCCTCGACAGTTACATTATCCAGATGGCTGAAAGAGTGTACTTAAATGGCTTACCAGGCTTGTGGACTGGAACCACCACAGGGGGTTTAGGCTCACTTGCTCAGGGGAGCAGCAACATCAGCCGCTTATGATAGAGCAATATCATTGCCAGAAATCTGCAGAGCAGTGACATGATTGTCCATTCACACATTCATTAAACACTACAAGGTGAATGTGATGCCTCAGCTGAAGCTGCTTTTCGCAGGAAGATGTTTTAACATGTGCTTGATCTGTGTTATATCTTGGCTGTTCAGTGGCCCACCCTATTATCATGGGAGAACTGTTCTTGAATATTCCATACAATTAGGAATGCTCCGTTCCACTGACAGGGAAAAACAGAATTTCTACCTGTGAATTCCTGTTCCTGGTAGAGGAAAGGGGCATCTCACCCACCATGCCTATTGCTCAGTGCCCCGCTGTCCTGGGTGGTAGGTAACATGTGTTAGTAGGCAGGGACTACCTGAAGTTACTCTACTAACATAGATACAGTCGGGCTGTCCTCTCTTTTCATGACCACAGAACTAAGGTTCTATGATTTCGCTATCCAGAAGTGCAATCATGTCTTCCTAGTTGCAGTTGGCCTGGTGAATCATCAGTTTCCAGAGGGTACTCCAGTTCTGCTATGTGAATTGGGGTTAACAGTCAGTCCTCTGCACCTTGAGATGTCGTTGATCAGCTGACCCTACCTTGTGTTGTCGTGTGCACATTCCCATACAGTTAAGAATGCCCCCTTCCACTACTAGGAACAGGAATTAACAGGTGAGGAAATTTCATTTTCTGTTCTTTTTGTACAGCTAGTTAATGCCACTGCTGTTCTTTTCCACAGGATACAGTTACTCAGCCTCTTACATTGACAACCGTTAATTTGTTGCAGCCTGTTGATAATAAATGGAAGAATGTAAGTATTCCAGTTCTTTGCTCATTTACGTGTTATTGATATGGTGCGAACTCGCAGGTGTCTGTCTGCAAAACCTTTGCAGACAGTTTGTGTTGTCTGAAAGACAGGTAACCAGCTCCAAGAGAAATTTCATGCTGTGCTATGCCAGATTTGGCACAGGTGAACTTTGAATAAAGGTGAACTTTGTGCAGGTTCCAAGAGTGCTTGAGGATAATGCAGAGAGAAAATAATGCCGTTAACCAAAATCTGGTGTATGCAGAGTGTTCTCCTGCATAGTGTGCAATAGTGTAATTATCAACAAGGCCAGATTTGACAATACTGATTACCAGTTTGAAAAGGGGCTGAATCCAAGTAAATCCTTTCTCTTTCCTTGTTATTGCTGTCAGAGCCAGAAATATGTATTGCATACACCTTATGGAGTCTTCAACCACTCAGGTTGGTGGTGGAGGAGGGTGGATCTTTGCTCATTCAAAAGAGCAAAGATTGTGCAAGAGCATCTTTGTTTTGGAATGGTATGCTACATGTGAATATGAGAACACTGTTATTACTAGCAGTTTAAGAGCATAAGAACATAAGAACCATGCTGGATCAGGCCATAGGCCCATCTAATCCAGCTTCCTATATCTCATAGTGGCCCACCAAATGCCTCAGGGAGCGCACAAGACAACAAGAGACCTGCATCCTGATGCCCTCTCTTGCATCTGGCATTCTGAGGCAACCTACTTCTAAAATCAGAAGGTTGCATATACGCTTCATGGTCTGTAACCGGTGATGAACTTTTCCTCCCAAAATTTGTCCAATCCCCTTTTAAAGGCATCTAGGTCAGATGCCATCACCACATCCTGTGGCCAGCATAAACTCACCTCGTTCAGATGCTGCTCCGGCTCAGCAGGGCTAGCGCACATCTTTGCACTGGCCTAGCCTCCTGAGTAGCTGTGAACGTACTTTACAGCATGTTTGTGCTACTCAGAAACTGTGACGATGGACTTGTGCTGGCTTGGGGGGGGGGAGAATAGGATTGTGCTGTAAGTCATGTGCTTCAAAATGTATTTTGTGGTTGTCTTTATTTTTGTAATTCATAATGTTAATCAAAGCTGTAATGTTATGCACACTTACCTGGGAATCTCACTGAACTTAGTGGAACTTATTTCTGAATAGTCATGCCTAAAATTCAGCTGTGAGTTACTTTATGAATTGTTGGTCTCATTTTGTGTAATTGACTCAGTTCAGATTATAGGTGTTCAGATTATAGGTATTTAGGGAGAAACACTTGGATTTGGGAGTACATGAGCTGTATGTGTGTGTGTGTGAGAGAGAGAGAACTCACAGTTCTATTTTTTGTCCACAGACAGAAACTCCAGTAACTTCAGTTGTAGGACATCAAGGTCAGCAGTCTGTAACTGATGTTATTCAGCAACTCCTTGAGCTATCAGAGCCAGCAGAAAATAATCAGTCCCAGCAACCTGGTCAGCAGCTCACTATGGCTGTGGGAATCAACAGAGACATTTTACAGGTAGAGAAATCCATATCCTATTTTGGACTCCCACTCCCTCTTCTACCATGTGGAAAGCCTTTCATGTTTGGAGTGGAAACATTCACACAGGCAAATGAGACAATAAACAGGCTTCCTTTAAAAATTATGGAACCAATTGACATCTCCCAAAGTACTGTGCAAAACACTATCTAGTTTCAAGCTGCCAGATTTTTCTGCAACTGACCATAGCAGCATATGCTAACCCGTATGGTTCACAAATGCTGGCATCATGATTCCCTTGCCAAGTAAGCCCTGTCTCTGCCCCCTTAAGGGGCAGGGCAGTGGTGAAGGCAGTGATGCAATTGCCAGGATTGCACCGTTCCTGGGGACAGAAGGATTTTCTTTTTCCCTAGTTGCCCCCTGGCAGCACCAGCCCTCCGGATTCCTCTGCAGGGCTTCCCGTGCCTCAGAAAAGGTAAAAATAGCAATTGTGACCCACTTCCAGTTTCGCAATCGCACTTCCTGCTTAGTGACATTACCTCTGGCCCGCAGCAGGCATCATGAATGCCTCTTGGCCCGTTGTATGAAAGGAATTTGACACCCTTGCTCTAATCTGAGAAGCTGCTTTTGTTACTATTCTACGAGCTGTACTAATGTAACAAATTACTGATACTTTTCTCAGCTTTTTTGATAGGAATGTGTGAAGACATGTAAAATTTTTAAATGAACTTTGAAACAAACCAAGTATAAAGTTTTGAATAACTAGATTTACTTGGTACTTGTCTAATATTTTTTAGTAAGTCTAACTAGGGAATAATTATGAATCTTGTTCTCAGTTTAATTCATTATGTTTCTTTTAGCAAGCCTTGGAAAATAGTGGGCTATCTTCAATTCCAGTTTCAGCAAATGCTGACTGCAGTGAAAGTAAGACTCCTCCAAGTCAGGATGAAAATGCAGATGTTCAGAATATCTCTAGTCATCATGTTGATTCTAGCAATACAGGTCAAATTAAAGAGCAAGAAAACTTGGATAAAGTGGACAAAAAGGACAAAAAGGTTCTGAAGAAAAAGTCACCATTTTTACCTGGTAATACTAAAATTGTATACAATAGTTTGTATCATAAGAAACGTGAGTTCAGCAGTTCTCATACAAGCTAACGGCCCTGCCCTTTCTTCCATAAGGCAGCTCCCCTCCACGAAAAGCCATTTTTGACTGTCAGGGAATCCTTCGGAACAGTATATGGCTCAGAGAGTTGCTGCAGGAAGGAAAATCCCCAAAAGTCACATGGAGAGAATTTCTGTAATTTGTACTCTGGAAGATAGTTTGCATTAGTGCTTCTTAAGATAGAAAACAGTAGCATTAAAGTACTGTACTATTAGTAGTGTCTGTCATAGCCATTCTGTAGTGTGTGGCTTTTCCAGAGAATATGATCTAGCCACAAATATACATTTGATATATTCTAAAAATTTTCATTTCTCCTTATACATTTGTGAAGGGTGAACATTCAGATAAGACTTAGTAGTATAGTTCCGCTAATTCAGGGTTTCTCAAAGTGTGGGTTGCAACCCATACGCAGTGGATTGTGAGTTGGCGCCCCCCCACTTGCTTCCGCTCGGCTCCAAATCAGAGCCAATCTGGCATTGGGAGACTCTGGAGGCTTCTTCTGTGTTGTACTAGGCTTGTCATCCACTTTATTGGTCTCCGTGAGTCTCAGAATGGCCTGCAGAAGTGTCCGGAAGTGACTTTCAGTTTTCAGGTTCAACTTGTATTTTGACTGGAAGTTGCTTCTGGACACTTTTGTGGGCCATTCTGAGGTCTGTGGAGGCTAATAGAGTAGGTCGCCAGCCTGGCGCAACCTAGAAGAAACCTCTGAGGCCTTTCAAAAAGACATTGCAGCGTGAGGAGTAACATCTCATCATGGCCCACCGTGGAGGATGAGGTGGGTCATAGTGCTGGAAAGTTAGGGAACCACTGAGCTAATTGTTAAGGGAAGTTGCTCTTTATGAGCTGTAATAACAGCAGGTCCTTGCTTGACTACAACTCTCCTTATGTTCATGAAAAGTGCTTCTCCGAATAGGGTGCCGCTGTACATCTAAACTCTGGATGCTGCTTGTTTTTTACAGTTCAATTTATTTTATCGTTTTTTATTACTGAGATACTGTCAATTAATATTTTGTTCAAAGCTGACTGCTTCTACTTTCCCCACAAATATGTTCAAAGCTAAGGTTGGAGGCGTCTGGGGTGAAATGCAGCATTTTCCCAATGTATTTTGATTACCTTTATTTATTTAGTTTGGAGTAAATTTTGATTTGTCCTAAAACTGTTGTACTTACCTTATTTATACTAAAAATGCTGTTCTTCTAATGTCCGTTTTGTAATTGTATTTCAGGGTCCATACGTGAGGAAAATGGAATACGATGGCATATTTGTCCATACTGCTCTAAAGAATTTAAAAAACCTAGTGATCTAGTGCGACACATTCGCATTCACACTCATGAAAAGCCATTCAAATGCCCTCAGTGTTTCCGGGCCTTTGCTGTAAAGAGCACTCTAACAGCACACATAAAAACACACACCGGCATTAAGGCTTTTAAGTGCCAGTACTGCATGAAGTGCTTTTCTACCTCAGGAAGTTTAAAAGTCCATATTCGTTTGCATACAGGTAGGACCTCACAATTATCCTTCTAGTACTAAGCCTTTTAAATATAGAAAAGTCTTAATGAGAAAAACAAGTAATAATACCTTTTACTGATGGGAATTTTTATCTTTTGTTATTGTTTTGTTTGATTAATCACTTTAAGGATCTGTAAGTAAAGCATCCACATTTTTATTACAACTTTTGTTAGTATTAAAAATGGCAAGTATTTTATATGTGTAGTCCTGATAATTGTTAGCCTTGACAAAGAAAGAAAAAAATCACAAAATCTTCATATGTCTGAAGTTCTGTTCACAGGCAACAATACTGAGTATAACTTGGTAAGAAAGGAGGGGATTGTGTTCACTTTGGCCCCTTCATAAATTGGATATAATATGTAAATAGTGAACAAATGCATAGAGGTTAAAAGCTATTTCTGCCCAGAGTTGCTTATATGCAACAGGGATCAAATGTGTATACTTGTGGGCTGGGCAGAAATTGGTTAATATGTGTTGGTCCAATAATTCACGATTTTTAGCCTATAAGGCAGTGGTTCCCAACATTTTTTCACTTGCGTGCACCTTGGCAGCAGATTTTCATAAATTGTGCCCCTCATATTAGCCCCACAAGGCATTCTAATGCTAGTCCCACAAGACATTCTAAAACAGACCTGCCTTTTCCCATCATTATTCAATTCTTTTTCAAGTACCCCTAAATGTCCTAGCAAGTACCACTGGGGGTATACGTATGTACCCCAGGTTAGAAACCACTGCTATAAACCAAGAGGCAGATTGAGTATTATTGATTCTGTATTGGATACACATCATTTATATGTTATAGCTGATGGGTGAAGGAAAAGGAGATGAATGGCATGTCTGTCCAACCAAGCACTGATTATACCCATTTTTGCCAATTTGATTGTTCCCTCTTTTTTGCCCTGTATGCTTTTTATTGTCTTATGGCCCAATCCTATTTGGGCCTTGTAATGATGGAACTTGCGCTCCGTCAGTGCAAAACTCAGGAAGCTGGTGCGACAGCTGTAGCAATGGTGTCCAGAAATGGTTGGCAGTTAAAATGGTTGGCATTCCCAGGAGGGTGGCAGCAGTGCACTCAGCCCCTGCTGGAGCATGTAAATCAGCAGAGGCCATTACAGGGTATTCTGGGGGAAGATTGGGGCAGGGAATAGGTCTGACCAGGAAAGTGTTCAGAGCAGGCTGGGGGCAGATATCAGTAGCAGCAGCACTGCCAATATCCTATAGCCCCAGCACAGCCTCAACATGCTCCTCTGGAGCCATTGGATTTACACTAGCCAAAGATCTTTTTTAATTGCCTTTATCTAATTGTACTTGTGTATTTAACTTTTATTGTTGTATGTAAACCACTCTGGGCTTCATGAAAATCAGTAGGCCCATTGGGGACCGTGGAAAGGAGAAGTAGCTATCTCCATTGCTATCTGGTCCCTGGCCGGTCCATAGCATGCAGTGGAGGCTGCACCAGTGCCAACACTGCTGCACTCTGTGGGCTGGACCAGGATAGAATTGGACCATTAGCATTTTGTGGTTTGTAAGCCACCCTGAATTTTAAAGAAAGGCAAGATAGAAATCCTTTGTATAATTTCCATGCACGTAAGGGTAGGGAGATAATATATGAAGACTTCAGATTTGGTATATTCAAAAGTTGAACTATGTATTGAGGTTGCATAGGCAAAGTTTCTAGTTCAATAAATATCAGATTGTCTCTCTCCCCTTCTTTGGATTTATTTTTTGATATACAGAGAATTAAAAAAGTAACATTTTAAACTTTTTTTAGGGATAAGACCTTTTGCTTGCCCACACTGTGATAAAAAGTTCCGAACTTCAGGTCACAGAAAGACGCACATTGCCTCTCACTTTAAACATACTGAACTAAGAAAGATGAGGCATCAGCGGAAACCTGCTAAGGTTCGAATAGGAAAGTCCAATGTTCCAGTACCTGATATTCCTTTGCAAGAACCTATACTCATCACAGATTTAGGTAAAGTATGTATGACATGTTTTTGTTTGTAAAGAATTGGAAAAGTTGTCTACCTTTGTACTCTCTTTATTTGTTAGTGAGACAGTGGTCTGAACACTGTGGTGTGTTCCTTTCCATCCACTCAATCCGCAAGATTGAATGATGAAAAACTTCACTGATGGTTTCAGCTAATGCTGAACAAAAGTGGTTTATGACCTGGGAGTGTAGTCATAGATTGCAAATCAAATAAATAGAGATTTCAAAAGAGATGGAGAACAGATCACTAAAGAAAGTGAGCTAAGCCACAGATTGCAAATCAAGTGAAATCATGGTATCTCCCTCTCTCTTCCTTTTCTTTACACATAGCAGCATTTTCATGCAAACAAAACAACAACAAAAAAACATCACCTGTAAACCATTTCAGAAACATGTGGTAATGTTAGTTATGGTTAATAGCATGTTAAATGCAAATATGCTCAAACACATGCAACATGTCACACAAACACATTCAATAAAACACTTAACACATAAACATATGCTCAGCAGCTTATCATAAGCCCATACAACACATCACATGCAAACACAAATGCATTCAGCATGTCACATGTAAATACACACTACACACAGCAACCACCCATCACTTGCAAACATAAACACTTGCAGAAGTATGTCACACATATTCCTAGCATGGCACTTGCAGCATTTAACACACATAGCACACATGTTATACGGTAGCACATCGCTTGTAAACCTGTGCAGACATACTCAACAGCTCTTCATAAACACAAACCCATACAGATGTAGTAGTTGCCTTTCCTGTATCTGTTATGTTCCATTACTGCAGCTTACTCACTCTGATGCCAGCTATATTATTTTTGTGAAGCAAACCACCAGGAGTTTCAAGGCAGGCATGAGCTGCAATACAATTGTGGGGAAAAGGTGGGATATAAATTTATATAAATATAAATGTATTAAATAAATACCTGCCTTTAATGGAATGACTTATCAAAGTGGGAACTTTAAACCTCATAACTTCAGAGTTACATGTTAGATTTTCACCAAACAAGCAAGGCACACCAATGCAGTGTCCTTGAATTTTTGATATACAGGTTGAGTCTTGTTATTTATGAGGGTTCCGTTCCCAGAACTCACATGGATGGCAAAAATTGCATTAAAACAAACAATTTAAAAAACAATGTCTCTTTGCTAAGTGATTTAAAAACAGCCTTGCTGACCTTTGTAATGCAGGAAGCAGACAATCAGTCTCTCTCCAGGTGCTTAGAAAGGCTTCATTCTGAGGCAGCAATCCTTCCCTTCACCAAGAGCTGCAGCTTGGGGAAAGAATGGAGGAGGTGATAATTGCTTCCACTTAGCAGAATTCTTTTACTTGCTCAGGGGAAAGGGAGGGGTTGCTTGCCTTGGAGTAAAGCTGTTCTAATTGTCTGGAGAGAGAATAATTTATGGATTGTCAGCCGGCTCTTGCACTAACCAGGCTATTGTTAAAGGACTTTTTTCCTTTAATTTAACAGGCCCTTCTCATCACGTTGAGATAAAACCGCAGGTAAAATATCCTTGGATAATCTTTGGATAATTATACCTGTAATCTAATGTGCATTGACAAAGGGGAATTTTTTGGGTAGACCCTTTTTTGGGGGAAAAGTGGCACAAGGTTCAATGCTGTGGTAGTGCAAAGCACACTTTTAAGATGGCTCACCTATTCTATGTAAGACCTTCTGAAATTTGGTCAAATGTGCTTCATCAGGTATTAACCCAATCAAGTATCTTGATTGAGTGGTGAGTAGAATTTTCTGTTTTGCATCAGTGGAAGAGAGGATCCTGCTATGGATTATTTTTCCCAGTTTCATTAGCAGCAATCAAAAGAACTTTATTCTTCTTCAGGATTAGTCTCCACCCAGCTCTGGTCTTGCTTGCTTTGCAGCAGCAGGATTCAGCTCTTCAGCTTCACTCTAGGCTGTTTCTCTTCTTTTTTCCTTTCCTTGTTCAAGTAAGTTAGGGCAGAAGAGGAGCACAAATTAATTTTTTTTTTACTTCTATATGTAATGTTGTTGATTTGGTTGGTTAATTCAGGAGTGTCCAAACATTTTGGCAGGAGGGCCACATCATCTCTGGCACTGTATCAGGGACCAGGAAAAGAAAGAATTAATTTACATTTAAAATTTGAATAAATTTACATAAATGAATTTATTAGAGATTGAACTTATGTGAATGGATGAAGGTTTTGCAGTAGCTCAAGGCCTATAAAAGACCTTGCACAAAGCAAGGCTGACCTTTCCTTCACTGCCACTGCCGCATCACAGATATGAAACAGCAAGCAGTGAAGGGAACCCACATCCCACAGCTCACTCAAGCAGTTGAACAGTCGCCCTCACTCTGAGAGCAGCTGTGTCGGGCCAGCATGGGCTCCAGCAAGTCTCCGGAGGGCCAGAGGCTCACTGGAGACTGGGGGCTTCCAGTGGGCTGGATTGGGAGCCCCCGAGGGCCACAAGTGGCCCCGGTGCTGGGGTTTAGGCATCTCTGCATTAATTTATTCTTGACAGGTAATCCCACAATTGATTCTCAGGTAAAAATGTTGTGGTGATTCTTTTCCTTTTTTCACAAATCAATGACTGCTTGCTGCTCCTTTTTTTATCTGTTATATCCTTGTACTCCTTCTTCTTCATTCCTTTTGTTGCCTTTGTTTAGCCGGCTTATGGACAGTAATTATAAACTGCCCACAGTGCGGCCCTCAGCAACAACAACATATAAGAAAACCCATAAGCTGCCCCATGTAGTGCAAGAGGAGCAAAATAAAGTGAAGAAAATACTTAGATGAGCTGGAATTTGGCAGCTTCCTTGCTCTCATACTCAGTGGGAGTGAAACCTTCAGGATTAGAGATCTCTCTTACCATACAACATGTGGAACAATGGCTTAATGGGGGGGGGTATGAACTTCAGACATTACAATCCAACTGGCATCTGCAGGGCGTCCGTTCCTGGAACTCCCATAGATGCCAAAATCTGTGATATTGGGATCCACATGTGGGCCCATAAAAGTCCTTTGGATGCGACTGGACAGGCGCGCAGCCTCTGTGGGACTAAGAAAGACCAGAAAGAGGTGCTGGAAAAGCACTTTCAGTTTTCAAAAGACACCTTCGGTGACATCCAGGAGCTCAGGTCTGCCCTTCCACTGAGGGTTTGGAACCCATGATGTGTTAAATCCACAGGTTCTGAATCTACAGAGTAATAATCTTTTTCCTCCCCATATGTCAAGGAATGCCAGTTCTGTCATGGAGAAACTTCACGCATACACATGGAGCAAACCCCCTCTGTTCCTATCTTATGATGACTAGTGCTTCCAATGCAAGTTCCAGAACAATCACAAATTATTTTGAACGATCACAAACGATCACTGGTTATTTCCAGTGAGTCTTTTAAGGGCTCTGAGGGTGAATTCCAGATAATGATGTATTCACCTGAGCTGCAACGTAAGGACCCAACCAGAAGGAAAGAATAATGCTCCTATGCAATCCACATTCCCCTCTTTTGATTGTGATGGTGAACCCTTTTGTCTGGGTTAAAGAAGGATAGAAATTTTAGAGTCCAATATTGTATTGGCAACCTTCAGTCTCGAAAGACTATGGTATCGCGCTCTGAAAAGAGTCCAATATACATAGATGCATTTCTCAGAACTGTTAGTAGATAATCTGATCTATATGAAGTAGCATGGGGGACTGCTTTAAATCTTTACATTGTTATAAACAACCAGCAACCTCATATAGTGACGTCTCTTATTTACTAGAGCATACCTGTTAAGAGGACCAAGAAAATTGTCAGAGTTCTTTTGAAAGGAGCAGGAGAGTGGTAGGCTGTTCTTAGCCTGAAACCTCTAGGCCAGGGTTTCCCAAACTGGGTCATGAGCCCATGTGTGACGGGTCATGAGCGGAGCCGTCCTGCCTGCCCCAGGACTGTTTGGCTCCAAATCAAAGTCATTCCAAAAAGGGATGTGCTGGCCCAGCTACTTCTGGTTCTTGGAGGCAACTTCTGTTTTGACCAAAAATAGATGTCACATGCTTCCGCGGGCCTTTCTGAGGCCTGAAGAGGCCAACAGAGTATGTCTCCGGCCCAGAAGAAGCCTCTGGAGGCTCCTTGTAAGTTGTTCTTGCCAGAAGCATTGCAACTCACCACAGAGGACAGGTCACAGTACTAGAACATTTGGGAACCACGGCTGTAGGCTGTTCCACCGTGAGGAATTCTTTTTGCTAGCAAAGGCAATTTTTGTTCTATAACTTAAGAACACAGCTACATATGATCCCGTTACCATAGGAAGGAAATTTCAAATGTTTTTCCAATGACAAAACTTCTAATACAGTTCCCTTTCAGGGATCTTTGATGAGGTAATATAAAATGAATGTGCTGGCATTCATGCCTGAAAAGCAGAAGTTTATCCTCTAGTATTCTTTCCCTTAGGTCATTGTTTCTCAATCAGTGGTACTTATATCACTTGTGGTACCTGAGGTGGTGTCTGGTGGTACATGTGGGACCCCCCAGACCCCTGCTGCCTGGCACCGAGACCAACAATGCAATGCAACATGCAGCAGTAGGTGGCCCAGCCTCTTTTTGTGATGCAGCTTTGCAAGATACTCTACTAGAATCAAAGGAGAAGAAAAGGTGGTCTCTTCTGCCTCCGGAAAAGATGGGTGCAAGCCAGTCACATTTCTTAGCTAAACCAGTTCTTCCTTTCATCCTTATAGAGTGCAGCTTAGAAGTAGAGGCCCTGGCAGGGAGTTCAAAAATCATTTTCAGTGCAAAGCCTACATGGTCCAGACAACATTTTCAGAACTGAACTTCCCGGACCTCCTTCTCAGCTATATTTAATTAGAACTCCCAGCCCACAGGAAGTTCCAGACAACCTAGAAGATGATAGCAAACATGAATCTCTAACCCCACAGGTAGGGAGAAGACTTCAGAATTTCAGCAAGTTCTGGAACTTCATTTCCACAGACTGAGATGGGTAAAGCAAAGTATCTCTGAAGATCATTGACTAGAGCTTCTCTGCCCACCTTCTGACAAATTTGTTTTTAAGGTCTTCTCTTGCAATTCTTTGCACACATACCTGGTAACAAACACCCATTGAACATGGTGGGGCTTACTTCTGAGTAAATATGTACATGATTTTTTATTCATTCAGAGCGGTGTTTTTTCCTTGCTGTTTGTTCTACGTAGTTTTCTACCTATTACTGGGTGGGGTGTAATCATTAAGGAGGGTACAAAACCTTCTTTGATAGGCATGGCCCTGCCTAGAAGTAAGTGGAGGAGTAACCTGTAGCAGGATACCCTCCATCCACTGAAGAGAAGAAACTTTTACAGTAAGTTCAGTGGTCCTTATTTTGTTGCTGGAAGCTTTGCTACTGATACTATTTAACTTTTGTTTAAGTTCATTAATATGGTAGGCACTGTTAATTATGTTATATTTTGACACCTCTGAATTAGTATCCATCTTTTTCCCCCCATACAGGTCTCATTCAGCCAATCCCAAGGAATAGCCAGTTCTTCCAGAATTACTTCAATAATAATTTTGTTAATGAAGCAGATAGGCCATACAAATGTTATTACTGCCACAGAGCCTATAAAAAGTCTTGCCATCTTAAACAACATATCAGGTATGTTGCACAGAATAAAGGAATGATCTAAATGTTTTTTTAAAAGTAAAACTACATATAATATCTTCTTTTTCTGGTAGAGGAAGGGGGCATTCTTAACCCTTTGGGAGATGCCCCTCCAACTACTCGGAGGCAGGGAGAGGTGGATCAGGGACACCTGCC
This sequence comes from Tiliqua scincoides, assembly GCF_035046505.1. NCBI lineage: Eukaryota > Metazoa > Chordata > Lepidosauria > Squamata > Scincidae > Tiliqua > Tiliqua scincoides. The sequence continues at coordinate 69,201,639 of NC_089824.1, forward strand.
GGACTCCCTAACAAGCCAGCTCGGGCGGGCGGGCGAATCACGGAGTTCTAGCTATCCCACAGCTTTGTGGTGATTTGAGTGTGGTGAAGCTGAGCCATCCTGGGCTGTTGCACTGTCAGGGCTGGTTACAGGGAAGTGCCAGCATGATGGTTGTCACTTTTCCCATCAAAAAAACACTGAGGATTCTGAGGTTGCTGCTGAGTTCCATCTTATCTTTCACGATCCCCTGCCAGGCAGGATGCCCTCTACAGCAGGCTAACATGTTGAGTTGGCTGTTCTTCCTAGTGCTGGGAGGGGCATCTCCCGAAAGGTCAGGCTCGTCCCTCTTCTCCCCCAAACAGGAATTCTCAAGTAAGAAATTTCTATTTTTTTCTATGGTTTCTTTCTCCTTTGTTCTAAATGTGTGCAATATTATGATGGGCCAGGAAAGACAGTGTAACAAAAGGTTGTGGCAGCGGTTCTCAACCTCTCAGGGAGAGTTTGAGCTGCACTAAGTTCTTGTGGGGGTGGAGGGAGGCAGTGATGCGATTGCCAGAATCACATCGCTAAGGGGTGCAGGGACTGGCATGCACTTACCAGTCCCTGCAACAGCCTTCCGGAACACCTAGTGGATAAAAAATTCATGGATAAAAAAATCAGTGGAAAAATAGATTCAAAGTCCCACTTCAGGTTTCTTGCCCCTCCGTTGCTCCTATTGGAATAAGGTCTTGCCTCGACATCCGCAGGGGTTTGATTATGGGGCTCCCTGCTGATACCATAAAATGTGTTAAATAAAAGCAGTTAAAAAAATAAAGTGTGTCCCTTTACAAATGTGTTTTAAAAACGACTTTTCTTATGTCATAGAGAGGCAGTCAGCAATTAGAAATGCAGAGGACCCCCTGCCTTTGCCTGGCTCAGCTGAAGAATGGAATGTTCACTTGCATGACTGTCTCTCTACAATAGTAAGAAGAGCAGTTTTTTTAAACTGATTTTAAAGGGATGCATTTTTCCCTTCTCCAGGGATCAGCATATTCCTTCTCATTTGCAATGGTCATTTGTGTTGAGTCAAATCTATATAAAAAATCTGTGTATAACAAGGTTATGCACTCGATGTACTGAAGCTCAAGCCGGATAAGATAGAAATTTTGATTTTAGGAGACTTATTTACAAGGAAGTAGGTGTTTCACTTGTTCTTAAAAGGCTTGTGCTCCCCCATAGAAATGTGGTTTGGGAGGCCATCTGGATCCATTACTGCTGCTTTCCAGATGTGGTATTTTAAGTGGTTCCCAGAATAGTTGATCATATTAAAATTATTTTAATTGTGGAGCCAAGGGACTGTAATAAATAACCTTAAATTAATATCAACAATGAACAGTGTTAGTCACTAAGAATTATATAGAAGAATTTCTGGTAATTATTGAATTAATTCAGGTTTTCTGGTTTTTTAAATTTATATATAGAGTAACATGATTTAATATTAATCTATGATTACATTTTTATTTGTATAATTTTGCTGGTAAATTTTGGGAACAATCTTTTTCTCTCTGAAAATTGATCACGCTGAGAAGTCACGCCTAGTTGTTGGTTTTTGTTTCCCCTTCTGTCTCTTTTTGATTTTTGTTGCATTTTATTTGTTTTTTAAAGATCACATACTGGTGAAAAACCATTCAAATGTTCTCAGTGTGGAAGAGGTTTTGTGTCTGCTGGCGTGCTAAAAGCGCATATTCGAACGCACACTGGATTAAAAGCTTTCAAGTGTCTTATATGCAACGGGGCATTCACAACTGGAGGGAGCCTGCGGAGGCATATGGGAATCCATAATGACCTTCGACCGTATATGTGCCCATATTGTCAAAAAACATTCAAAACATCATTAAACTGTAAAAAGCACATGAAAACACATAGGTATGTACATTTAAGTTCTGAGAATATTTCAGGATTCAGCATTTGAAGATGCATTAAGCTTTATGATTGGGGAATTAATATTTTTACTCTTGGAATTCTAAAGCGTCTATCAATACACAGTAATACCTTCAGTAGTACTGTTTCCTTTAGCACTGTTTCACTATTGTGTTCTTCATCTTGGATTGATTGACAGCTGTTGTAGCTGTTGTATTGGAGCAGTGCATTCTGGCCTGTCAGCCACAGTCTTCTTCAATGATGTCTTCTATGGCACTGTTTGAGACAATGCTAGGTTTTTCAGCAATTAACTCATGGCATTAACTGAGAGATTGTTGCTGTTGTAATTAATTCAACCTCAATCTTTGAATGAGCTGTTAGAGCACTTACTTCGGTGACAGATATGAATGGGGAATCAAATCAAGCATAGAACACAACTTTGCAGAACAGCCTTGAGTTTTCCAGTTTGTTAACAACAGCTTCAGCATTTACCTTGTCTGTCGTTGGATGAACAGTTGTGGTGTCAGAGAATATTTGTGAACATGCTGACTGCTCAAACTTTCTCTCAGGCCTTTCTACGTCAGTTCTTCTAATGAGCTTCTGAACAGCTGCCTTGGTTAATGCTTGCACATTGCAAAGGACTGTGGGAAGTATATTAGTAGGACACATAGTCTATTCATACATAGTGCATATGAACTAAGAGTGGATATCTGCCTTCTGGCTGTGCAGTATAAGGAAGAATGATAGTAGTGGGCAATGTTGCCTTTCAGGAATGTTTATCTTCTATTATTGACTTCCTTATTGCAAAGACTCAAGCTCACAATATGAAAATAACTGTATTGAGGAGTTAAATTGATAGCACAAAAGGATAGAAAATGTTGTGTGCCATAGAGTATAGAAGAATGAAAAGACGAAGGTTTCACAGTGATGATCAGCTGTTAGGCTGAGTATGTGCATGAATTATGAATGGTGTGTACATATGAATGGGTGTTTGTGCATGGTATGAAAATGTAGTTTGGGTAAACTGAGGGGGCTGTGAGCATCCCAGACGAGGAGGACTTTGGGAACTGCTGCCCTAGATTAACTACAATCTTAATGGCTTCCTATAATAAACAATTGGTGATGTAAAAAAATTCAGAAGGTTGATACAGTTTCCTTCCTAGTCATTTTTCAGATAATATTCTATTATCAGCTTACAGGCAAACATCAGTAGAAATTCAGTATAATTGAAGCAAATTAGGAAGTACATGAAATAAGACAAAAGCTTTGCTGCTTCACATGTTGATCTACTGATTTTAGATATGAAAAAAAAATGTTCCTACTATCATCCTCATTTCTGGCAGTGCAGAAGACATCTTTTCTCCTCTTTCAGGTATGAACTTGCACAGCAGCTACAGCAGCATCAGCAAGCTGCTTCAATAGATGATACAACAGTAGATCAGCAGAGCATTCATGTTTCTACTCAGATGCAAGTGGAGATTGAAAGTGAAGAGCTACAGCAAACTGAAGCTGTCACAACAGAGCAAGAAGCTATTTTGGACTTGGGCCAGCAACAGGTTGTAGACTCTGAGGAAACAGGATTGAGATCACAACTGACAGATCAACCATTAGGGCAAGAGGAAGGTAAATGTTCAAAGCAAACAAAATGTACAGTAAAGAAAGCTGGTTTAAAAAGAAAACTTTTAAATACAAAGTTTAAAGTTAAGGCACCAAATCTGAATTTTACAGAAGCACTTTAAAACAGACCACTGTTGCCTAACTTATAACTACTGCCTTGTCAATTTTTCTTTCTTAATAGCCACCTTGGGTGCCCTTCAGGGAGAAAGGTGGAATATAAATATAAAATATAAATTTTGTTATATAAAACATAAATTTTTCAAGGTTAAAATATATAGTATTTTTAATTTTTATCTGTCAATTGGCAAGCAAGTTCAATTTTTTCATTACAGAAACAATATCTTCTGCAATGAAAAAATTGTAGAAACAAGTCACGCTGGTTATGTGTGTTTACTTCTGTAGGACCATTTTGAGGTGTCTACCAAGCTATCACATACTTCAGGTTGCTTAAAAGTTCAGACTTGACAGGTTTGCAGTCAAATTATACAAAGATGAGAATTGACACCTATCAGCTTTTGTTATTCTGCCGATTATAGAGTTCTTTGTAACCAGGAAGGGAAGCTATAATCATGCCCCTCTTTCATTTAAATAGGGGGTTCATAGGGAGTTACATTATCAGGCAGGGCAATTGCTGCAGGAGCAGCAGCAGGCAAACAAATTAGCATCCACATAAAACACTTTAACTGCAGCATCTGGTTTGGAGCTCCACCCTCTTTGTATTGGCCAATTCTGAGGTGGAAGGTATTTTCTTTAGGTTGAACTCTAGGTTGCCATCAAAGGGCTTGACTCCAAAGGGGGTTGTCCCTTCAGTGAGGGTGAGCCCTCCCCCAGCTCTTCATGAATCTGTCTTGCCTGGTGAGGGCAGCAGCTTGGGGATTGGCAATTTCAGGGGGACTGTTCAGAAGAAGTTCAAGATGGCCTGTGCTGGCTGCTGAGCTGGAACTTGTGATTAACATCAGTGTTAACAGTCCTCCCAATGGGAAGGTGGTCCTACTTGGGATGGAGTGGGGAGAGGGAATGTAGTGTTGATAGTAGTGATGGCAGTGGAGACTGCTGGCAGTGCCTCCCAGTACCTTTTGTTTTGTATGGATGTAGGGTGGGTTGGGGTCATTGGGGATGATTTTTACATTTGTTGATAAGCCTTGTTGGGAGTCTGTATTGGGATGACAAGAGGGGTGTGAGCGGTGCCTCTGTTAATAGCGTGATGAGCCCAGGTAGATATGTCGGTGGAGGTCAGGCAGGTTGTTGCAGTAGAAAGAGAGTCAGTCAGAGGCAGACTCTGGTCCTTTCTCCAGCCCAAGGACCACTGGTGGTTCTGGCAGTAGCTTTGTCATCCTCAAACTGCTAAGTACTTGAAAAGGATGAATTTCTAGATTTTTTTTTAACTTCAGTTGCTTTTTATCAACCCCCACCTCCAAATTTGTTAAATCAGTTTCATTAGATAATTGCTAAGCAATTTAATTCCTTTCTTTGAAATTATATTTCTAATTTCAGATACGTTTGTGACATCCCAGCATGCACTGCAAGAAAATATAAATCAGTTTGAACAGCAAACTATTGCACAGCAATCTTTTGATCAGCAAGGACTATCGCAAGGTTAGTAAAATTATAGACAGCAATGTTCTAAGTGACGTATCAGTGTATTTTGTGTGGAATTTTGAGTAGAGTGCTGGAATTTTAGCTTCACTACAATGATGTTATACAGTGGCTGCAATCCCAAGGTGTCATTGCCTACATGAAAAGAGGTCAGTGCATATGAAACTGTGCTACTAGAGCTTCAAAGCCAATTATAGATTTTTATCTTGATTTATGAAACCATAGGTTCATGATTTGCTGCCTCTCTCTCTCTCAATGCGGAACCTAGTTTTAATTGCATTCTTCTAGAAAACAATTACTTTTATCTTAGTATATTTAAGTGATGGAAATGTAAGTTATTCAATAATGATAGCAAAGCATAGTTTAAAACATATATCGTACTAGAGTGCTATTCTACTTTGATTCTTATTCTAGTAGGCATTTTTCATACTTGAAGTTTTCTTGAAAATCTTAGAGCCCTTCAGAAATTTTGAATTTCAGGTGGGTACATATGGATACATGAGTTTAAATTGGTGGACCCTCACCCTATGTTCCTCATTTTCCTCTGTCCTCATTTTTACTGATTAGACAGGAAAATGAAATTTTCAGATGTTTTTTGTCTAATGCTGTGGTGATCAGAGTGAAATGGGGAGCCTTGGTGCTGGTGCCACTTTCCTTCCCTCTAATTTGTTCCTTTGTCCCAGGCAAAAAAATGGTAGGTTCTGCTGCAATCACAAAGACAAAGCTAGTCAGATTGAGACTGTCCTCAAAAGCATTCCCCTCAGTTGCATAGAGAATTCCCCAAAGTCTACGTGGTAGTTTGTAGCCAAGAGTCTAGAAATGGGGCAAAGTGCAGGCAGAGTGAAGAGTTAAAACATAAAAAGGGTTTATGAAAACATCAGTAAAGGAGGTGGGGGTTGTATAATACGTGGTAGAAAAAATAGAACAAGCAGGCTTGGAAAGGTTCTTGGGTGTTGGAAGTGCCTATGTATGAATCTTAGCAAAACTTTAAGCAGGCAGTTACAGGCAAACTTAAAAGCAAAATGATCCCCTAATGCAAGGGCATCCCCTAATGCAGGCTGGATCCAGCATGCCAGGATTAGTCTTCCAGGCATTAGTCTTCCAGGCATCGCTGTGATGAAGCCTTACCATACTGTGCCACAGCCTCCTGTTTTTGCTGCCGATCTTTGCCCAAACTCATGCTGGGCTGCTACTTCCCCTTGGAAATCAGGTTGCAGAAACTTCTGGCGCAATGGGATGCGGAAGCAGCTGCCCAGTGTGAGTTTGTGCAAAGATCAGCAGTGAAAACTAGAGGCTGTGGTGCATTATTGCATTAATTTCATTAATTGGATTAATTTCAATGGGAAAAATTTTAACTTGTTCCAAATCCATTCGAAGTTCTAAAAAATCACTCTAAATCAGGGATGCCCAAACCCCAGCCCAGGGGCCACATGCGGCCCTTGTGGGCTCCCAGTCTGGCCCTCGGGGAGCCCCCAGTCTCCAGTGAGTCTCTAGCCCTCCGGAGTCTTGCTGCCACCCATGCTGGCCCGTTGCAACTGCTCTCAGCATGAGGATGACTGTTCTACCTCTCACCTGAATTGTGGGACGAGGGCTCCCTCCACTACTTACTGTTTCACATCTGTGAGGCAGCAGTGGCAGCAAAGGAAAGGCTGACCTTGCTTTGTGCATGGCCTTTATAGGCCTTGAGCTACTGCAAGACCTTCATTCTTTTATATAAGTTCCATCTCTAATAAATTTATTCATGTAAATTTATTCAAATTTTAATGTAAATTCTTTTTTTTTCCTGGCCCCCAACACAGTGTCAGAGAGATGATGTGGCCCTCCTGCCAAAATGTTTGGACACCCCTGCTCTAAATGCCTGATACCATAAGGAAAACATTGTGTGGTATGATGAAATAGAATAAAAAACAGCTAACAACTTAATACAGCTTCAATAAAGTGTTTCAGACATTGAAAAATGTTTCAGAAATTCTAGCTTCTCATAAAAAGGTTTATAAACTTTAGTTGCAAAATATGAGGAATAGACTTACTTCACCCGTTTTTCCACTTTTCCCATTTTTTAAAATTCTGTTGTTCTTTAGGATCTCTATTCACTGTAGAAACACACACAGAAACAGATATGCTGTAAAAGGGAGTGTCATGCATGTACTGTGGAAGTGTAGGGATGTGCTACCCGTCAGGCAGTATGTGTCACAACAAAGAAAGTGCCTCTTCCCCAGCTGCTCTCTGTCCTCTGTGGGTCCTGAAGAGCAGTTCCCCTATGGCTGTTAGGAGCACACCAGAAAAAAGGGGCCCTTCAGGACTTCTCTCCTACTTGAGAAATGTAGTTTTTGAGAGAAATCCAGTTTTGGGAAAAATCCAAAATTTAATCCCACCTTCATCTCCTTCTCCAGCTCAGGATCTCAAAGCTGAAGCTCTAACTATTGTATAAAATGGGACGTATTTATTAATTTTAAAAAATTTTTAAAAAGAAATTTTGATACACTAAAAAAATATCTGAAAAGCTCTGAATCAAATAAAGTAAAATAAAATAAAATGGGAGGTAGACCTTGCATCCATGAGGGACTTGGTCCTTTTTTCCCCCCACCGTTCCTGGATCTTATATCAATAATCTTGGTATGGATAAAGAGGGATGATATTAATATGCACAATATGGATAAGTGAAACATCTATATAGCAAATGTATGGATAAAAAGGGAATTGCGTACAGGTATAACCTAATTATTCATGGATTTTTTAACCTGTGATTTTTATCTCAACGTGATGAGAAGGGCCCTTTAAATTAAAGGAAAAAAGTTGTTTAGCAATAGCCAGGTTAATGTGAGAGAGGGGGCAGCCGTCTGACAATCCATCAATCATTCTCTCTCCAGACACTTAGAACAGCTTCACTCCCTTCTTCCTCCCCCACTGAGCACATGAAAGGAGGCTAAACGACAGTGATTATCACCTCCTCCATTCTTTCCCCCCTCCATGCAGCTCCTGGTGGATTGCTGCCTTGGAATGAAGCCTTTCTAAGCTCCTGGAGAGAGACTGATTGCCTCTGT